>NW_008662447.1:0-280 GCF_000695815.1 Acanthisitta chloris
TAAATACCCACCCTGGTGGGCCGGGGGCGTTGCCCCCGCCGCGGCTGCGCCTCTCCCTGGGGCATCCGGAGCAAGGTCAGCTGCCGAGTCTGGTTGTATCCCACTTCCCAGGCAGCATGAGGTGCTGGAGCAGTGTCTTCCCCTGAATGCTGTTTTTTTGGGAGTGATCCCCTCTACCTCGCTCCGTGGGGTTTGGTGTGCACCCACCCGTGTCCCTATTCACAAGGGTTTTGGAGGAAGGCGTCGAGCGCTCGGCGGCAGACGGTGGCTCCAGAGCAGC
>NW_008662447.1:631-2100 GCF_000695815.1 Acanthisitta chloris
CCGGCCAGTCCCGGCACATCCCTTCCCGCTGCTGCACGGCTGGCTGAGGGGCTGGAGCCAGGGCATCCATGCAAACCCCCTCCCTGCACCCGTCCCTGCCCGCGGGCATCGCTCTGAGTTCAGCTGAAAGCTGCTCTCCTGGTCATCTGCTCCAGCATCCCACTGCTCGCACCCCCCGGCTGGTTTTGGGGTGCAGCCAGGGGGCTGGAGCTGGGGCATCCATGCAAACTCCCTCCCTACATCCATCCCTGCTTGTGGGCATCTCTGAGTCTCCAGGAGCTTCGCTCCTGGTCTCCTGCTCCAGCATCCTACTGCTTGCACCCCCTGGATGGTTTGGGGGTGCAGCTTTGGGGCTGGTGGGTGCTGGCAGGGAGTACTCGACCCAGCATCCAGGCGTGATGCCTGGAGGGGCTCAGGGCTGGCTGATGCTCCAACACTGAGCATCCCCCCAGGCATCGCCCCACTGAGGGATGCTTGCTCCCACGCACACCCTCCGAGCTTCCCAGGAGCATCCCGAGTGCATGGCCCCCCCGGGGCGAGTGGGAGCCTGGCCCCCCTCAGCGGCAGCGCCGGCTGGGACGAGCTGTGCACTAAACCCGTTAGCTGAGCCTCTTTGATCCCCGTCCGATACGATCAGCCGCCGGGAAGCTCCGAGCCAGGCCCAGTGTGATTTCCAGCGTCGCGGCGACTCCAACAGACGCCGCAATTACCGATGGGATCGGACTGATCCCACTCCTGGTCCTGCTGCTCCGCACTGGCTGGGGTCCTGTCTGCCAGAAGCAGGGGAAGCACCAGCTCTGCCCTTTTTAATATTAGCATCATCAAAATATCCCCCATCCTAGGTTTGTCATCACAGTGTCGTGCCAGTGAGAAGAGCCTGCTCTCTCCTCTCCAGCATCTCCCTTCTCAGTTCCTTGCACCCAAACTCACCCATCCCAGCAAGCCAGATGGATGCAGGAGCTCAAGTTGGCTTTAATTAATTTAATATTTTATCTCCCCCTGGTTTTGGTTGGTAATATTAAGGCGGAAGCAACATCCCTGCAAATCCATCTTGCTAAGGGAGGTGAAACCAAGCCGGGTAATCCAGTGGTAAGGACAGCACTCCGACGGGTAATGCAGTTGCGCTCACCTTGGAAGAGGAGATATTTTATATATTTATATATCAAGGGAAAAAAACCCCATCTGTGTGTTTGCACAGGCTTCTGCCTGTCACAGAATGGTCCAACCACGCATCTTATCTCGTAAAGCCATATTTTGGCCCTTTTTTTCCCCCCAAGAAAGTGAATTTTAAGCACCGGGAGACAGTGATGGTTTCTTTGGAGCTGTTAGGATCTGCCATGTACAATAAATCTGTCTTAGTTTGTGGATTATTGGCCCAATAGACCGTAACAGCTCTGTCAGCCCCTCCTGGCGTGCTGTGTCCGGCGAGCTCAGCCTTTGGTGGGTTTTCCTGGTTTTTTTATTATTTT
>NW_008662447.1:2140-2969 GCF_000695815.1 Acanthisitta chloris
TGTGTACAGCAGCTGATAGGGAATTCACAGGAGCTCAGTAGCGTGCTTAGGTTTGGGGTTTTTTTTTTGCTTTTTAAAATATATTTCCCTAAAGGCATGAAGTCCAAACCCTCAAAATAGGATGAAGAGGAGGGCAGAGCTGTTCCTGCCAGAGTGCATCCAGCTGCCTCCCCAAAACTTGTGTTGGTCGAGAATGGGGTTTTATTGCTGTCCAGTAGGATTTTCCCTGGATGGCCCTACTCTTGCCAGATGTTTTTCCCAGTTCCCTGTGCTTGATCTAGGCCCAGTAAATCAGGATTTCCCAGGCATGGCATGGGATGGTGTGCTGGCCCCTCCAGCCTCACCAGGCTGAATGGCACATGCTCCTGCCAGCCTCAGCCTGAATTTGAGGGGGTCTGAGCCCTCCAGAACGGGGGAGGCCTGCAGCTGGTGCTGCCCCAGTGATGGGCATCCCCTGGTCCTGCTGTGTGTGCTCAGCATGCCCCAGGGTGGTGATGTGGGGTACAGGTATAGGGCAAGATACAGGGCACAGACATGGAGTGAGCAGTACAGGGTGAGCACAGGGTGCCAGTGTGGTGTGCAGGTGCGCAGTGCAGGGCACAGGTATAGGCATGGAGGTGTGGGTGCCGTGCTGGTGGCATGGTGTGTGTGGGATTAGATCTGCTGTAGGGCTGGAGGGGGACATGCATCCACCTCTGTCCTCAGGGTGAGCCGGAGGAGGCGCATGGGATTGGGGACAGGGTGAGAGCAGGCTGAGCGCTTGGTGCCGTCTGGGACAGGGCTGGGAGGTGGCCCTGTGGTGCCAGGGCCGGCTGGCGCTGGCGGTGCC
>NW_008662447.1:3029-9739 GCF_000695815.1 Acanthisitta chloris
GCTGGGGGAGCTGCTCTGGTCCCAGCAGCTCCGTAAGCCCATTAAGAGCTCAGGGAGCCTTACACCTCGGGGGGCTGCAGCAGGGACTTGCACTACTTCAGCTTAAACCCCTTGAGCTGAAGCGGGGGTGCCTGCTGTGGGGGCGTGAGGGTGCCCGCAGCGATCCTCTGGAGCCCCATGGGTGCTGGCTGCTTCCCTCGGGGCTGTGAGAGCTGCAGCCCTGGCACTGGGTTTTGGCTTTGTTGCACTGTTAAAATGCACCATCAGGGTGAAAAAGCACATTTTTTCCTCTGAAAAATCCTCAGAGGAGGATGTTCCCCCTCTGGGTGCTGTGGTTCAGCATCATGGTGGGTAAGAGAAAAGCGCAGGGAGGGCAGGTGGATCCATCCACAGTGCACAAGGATGGGGAAGCCATGCTGACTGAGGGGAACCTGGTCAGCGATTGCTGGGGAATTTTTCTCCCCTTAACCTGGATGTGCCTTAAGTTAAAAGTGTCAGAAACCATGAAAGGAGGAAAGAAAACCCCACAGACTGGTCTTTGTGAAGCCTGTGGGATGGAAATGGCTTTCTCAGAACGCAGAGGGAGATGTGGACAGTCCCTAAAATTCCAGTGGCTCATCCCAGCTGCAGGCATGGGATTCCTTTTGCCCAACTCACCCCCTACAAGACCACATCCCCTGGTGCTCCTGCTTGTTAGGGGATGGAGTCTGTGGGGGCTCCCTGCCTAACTTGTCCCACAGCCGCTGCTCATCCCCCAGCTTTACTCCATGGATCATGTCACTGAGGGCAAGGTGCAGGACATCCTGACATGAGGAAGAGCGAGGAGGATGGAATGGGACAGGCTGAGGAAGCAGCAAATGGAGGAGGATGTCCACTGTGAAAGCTGAGAGCAAGCAGTGGGAACATTACCCCTTTGGGTGAGTGGCCTGTGCTCTGGAGACCCCATTCCTCCCATCCCAGGGGCTTGCCAGTGCTGTGGCAAGAAAACCTGTCTGGAGAAGGGGATGTAGGTATTGGGTTTCAGGAGGGATGAAACCCCTGATGAGATCAAACCTTTCTGCATGGGTGAGGGAAGATGATTCTCTTTGCAGGGGTCACCAATCCAGCAGGCAGGTCCCTGGGAGGAGGCTGGGGGCTCTGAACCCACCCTGGGCTGGCTGGAGAAAGGATGGACCACCACATGGCAGGCACCAACTGCATCCAGCTTGTTCCTTGTCATTCCAGCTTGCCGCCTCATTGCCCAGCCTTTGGGGAAGTGAGGAAAGGCAGAAGCATTGACGTTTAACTCTAGTTTTGTCTGTAGGCCCTTTGAGCTTGGGGCCAGGAAGGATCAGAGAGCCCCAAAGGATGCTGACACCCTGCAATCAATCCCCTCAAAGCACATCTCCAGTGTGATAAGTCCTTTCCAGCTCCCACTGTGTAGTTTTTATTTCATGCTCCCGGCTTGGTCCTGTGGCTCTTCCCTATCTTATTCTGTGTTGTGACAGCTTGTAGATGGGTTTTTCCATGGCCACTCTCCTTGAGGTCACACATAGAGTGACCCTGTCTGTTTCTTACTGGGAGTCCTGCAGCTCTTTCAGCTGAGGGTCTCGCCGTCCTGACTTGTGCTGTGGCTGCTGGTGGTGATGGTTACCCCTTCCTCCTTCCCAGGGCTCCTGCTCTACTTTCTGACTGTCCTGGGGTTGGTTCTTTGAGATCTGCCAGCTTCCCCTGTCATGCTTGTTTTCTGGGTAAGGCACAGTGTTGGGAGTTAAATTGCTGTAGAATCAGAGAATGGCCTGGCTTGGAAAGTACCTTAAAGCTCATCTCATTCCACCCCCTGCCATGGGCAGGGACACCTCCCACTAGCCCAGGTTGCTCCAAGCCCTATCCAGCCTGGCCTTGACCATTTCGAGGGAGCGAACAGCCACAGCTTCTCTGGGCAACCTGTGCCAGTGCCTCACCACCCTCACAGGGAAGAATTTTTCCCTAGTATCTAATCTGACCCTGTTCTCTGTCAGTTTAAAACCCTTACCCATTGTCCTGTCATGGCAGGCCACAGTGAAAAGTCTCTTTCCATCTTCCACCTCCCTTTCATGCAAGGAAAGCCACAGTAGGATCTTGTGGCTGTGCAAGGCCCCCAGGGACAATCTAAGTGTTCTGTAGAAGTTCCAAATCTTTCTGCAGCCAAGCTGGTTATCCGATCAAAAACAGAAGCTGGGCCTTGTTGGTAGAACACCTCCCTGCTGTGCCACCCCAGTAGGGTCCCAACAGTTTTCTGGAAACAGTTTTCCAGGAACAGTTTTCCTAATGATTTCCCATCAGGTTGCCCAGAAGTAGATAGATAAACCTGTTTTTCCACCATCTCCTGCCTTTTACAGAGAAGGAAGATGCCCTTCCTCTTGTGCTGATCCTTGAAGAAGCATTAAGAACCAAGAAAGATGTCCAAGAGGACATCTCCAAAGGAGAGCTTGGAATGGTCCATCTCCTGTGGCCTCTGACCTCAGGCTCATCCAAGAGCACAGTGTGTGTTGGGTGCAGGTCTCCTTCCCAGCTGTGGTCCTGGTTGAAGGCAGACCTTCTAGGCTTATGACATTTGGCCACTACTGAGATTGGCATTGCAGCACCACACCCATCAGCCAGGATGGGGTAACCCTGGGATACCCCAGTGCCAATGCTTCCTGATCCCCAGGACATAGTGAAAACCCTCTCTGTGGTTCTGCTCTCCTGGAGGATAAGGTGCTGGTTGCTCCCTGCGATGCAGCAGGTATGGAAGGGAGGAGCATCATCTTTCTCTTGATCCTGGTTTCCTCAGCTGCCCTTGCCCTTGAGTGTGTGGATGGATTGGGGCATCCGGGTCTAGAGCTACAAGTATCCATCATGGAAAAGTGCCAAGGGAGGAGAAAGACAGTGAGGGGAGCAGGAGACCTGAGGACCAGTGAAACCAGTGTCTGAGGTGTTCCCTAGGGTGAACTGAAATGGTGGAGCACCTGCAGAGCATCAGTGGTCCTGGAGATGTTGGCAGCAAGTGTCCCTGTACTCTGGCATCCACTGGCCTGGCAGCAGCACCCTTCCCTCTGCCCAAGGCCCAGTTGTCCTGGGCTCTCCAGTTCTGTCCCCACTGCCTCCATCCAGTTTTGTCTTGCAGCTGGATTCACCTGTGATGTCTCGGGGAGCAGGAAGCTCTTGGGGTGCACAGCAGTAAGCTTGGGCAAGCACTTGTGTCTGAGCTAGAGAGCACCAGAGTTTGCTCTGTGTTATTCTGGGTTTAAAAGGAAGGAAAAAAAAGAATTGCTCTTTCCCAGTTCCTGCATTTCCTGAGAGCAGCCTAGCTCCTAGCTTATCTTCAGACAGCCTCAGGGGTATTCCCTTGGAGTTTGGGAGTTTAATCAGGCATTGCTGGGGCATGTGAACTCTGCGGCGAGTCGCCGTTCCCAGGGAGGGGAGCGCCTCTCGCAGATATTTGGGTTGGCGTGCCTGGGCTGGGGGCTGGGCTGGCTGGGAACGCACTGCTGCTTTTCCTGGGGATGCGACTGGGAATGGCCGGCGGGGGACGACCTGCCTGGCCAGGGCGGATTGCAGGCAGGATGCTGGCAGGAGCCGTGGGCAGGGTGCGTTCCCTGGGCACCCCGTGGCAGGGCTGGCTGGGCTTCTCTGTGCTTGTTTGGACCTTTCGTCCCCTCCAGCCCTGCCTCTGCCACCTGCCTCTTTGCTTTCCAAAAGCAAAGTGGATTTTTCTTGTAGCATCTCGGGCAGGAGCTGCTGATCCCTACCAGCCCGGACCCAGAGCCCTCCTCTTGGCCCCTCCAGCCCTGACCTGACCGGTGATTTTGAGTTGGGCAGGGAATCAGGATCCCTGTGGCAATGCCCAATGCTGGGCTCTGCCTCGCTGGTGGAATCAAGGGCTTTGTTGCTGGCTCTTTCACAAGCAGTATTTCTTTTTTTGGGGGCTGGATATATTTCTGGCAAGTAAAATGACGGATGCTCTGTTTCGTTTCCAGTGGCAGCGTTTCAGATTCCTTGCTCCAGGGCAGGAGCCGAGCGAACTTCGATTCCAGAGCAGCTCTGGTACCTTGGCAGCTTAAAGGCCACGGGGTTTGCTTGAGTGACAAGCGGTGCCGAGCACAGAGAAAGCTCAGGAGAGGCAGTTTTGTGCTCATGCCCTCCATCTCCTGCAGGAGTGAGAGCCCACAGAGTGGGGAGGCAGCTCTATATTGTCTTCCTGCTCTGCAGGCAAACTGGGAGGTGGTGGAAAGAAGATGTGGAGGGGATGGCAAGCCCTGCCCTGAGGGGATGCTCCCCACATCGCTGCCAGGGAGGTGGGAAGAAGCACAAAGTCTTGAGACATGGCTGTATGTCTTCTCCCTAGGAGCATGCTTTTGGATGCTCTTACTCTGGCTCTGCCTGTGACTCCCCTTGTATCCAGCTCAGAAGGGTAGAATCATGGAATCAGGGACACCTTCCACTAGCTCAGGTTGCTCCAAGCCCCATCCAACCTGGCCTGGAACACTTCCAGGGCTGGGGCAGCCACAGCTTCCCTGGACGACCTGTGCCAGTGCCTCACTGGTACCTCTGTAATGGTCCAGATGTGGATCCCAGTGACTGGCTGAACTTCATCCCACAGGATTGGTGGGCCCAAGGCATCAGGGAGGACAGTACCTGCTGGCAGGGCTGGCCTGGTGTTGGGATGCAGCAGTGCTGGGGGTGAAGGATGGCATTCCACAGCCTGGGGGGGGTCAAGACAGGATGGAGATCTGCCTTCCTGAGGCTCCCCAGATTTCTTTTGGCCTGTCTGCATGGACCTGAGAGATGTGTGGGTCTGCAGGCAGGGCTTGGTGCAGCACTGGTTGTGAGCAGGGTTTGCCCATCCCTCTCAGAGCTCCCCTGTGCTTGCTTTTGGTGCTGGAGACAACCCTGACCACTGCCTGTCCCCCAAAACCTCTCAAGTCTCTCTGGCCCACTGGGCTTACTGGGAGCAATTCTCCTGGACACCAGGGGGATGGGATGCTTGGGCTGGCCAACCCCATCACTGCAGTGAGTTTTGGCTGTGCTCAGCAAGGCTGCAGGGCTGGAAGGAGACCCACTCAGGCTCCCAGAGGTCTGTGGGGTGCCCCACTGCCCCCTCCCAAAGCTGAGCTGATCTTTCCACTGCCAAGCCCTGGCCAAGCAGCCTTCCTCCCCTTTCTCTTCTTCCTCCTATTTCCCTCCTGCCAGCGAGGCCAAGCAAAACGTGGTGCTGACCAAAAATAACAACCGCCGGCAGATCCAGACAATGGATAAACCCCCGGTGAGGGTGAGGGCGACCCGAATCCTCCCAGAGGAAGACGGGATTATTCGCTGTCCTCTTAGACATCTGTCAATAGCTGCCGTCTGCGGACCCCGGCGGCTTTCCGATGAGGCTGGCAGCTTTCCGACGAGGCTGTCGCCTTCCCGGTGGGAAAAGCCATTCTTCCAAAGTGGTTTCCTTCAGGAGCAGGGATTGGAGGGGCTTGGGGTTTCATCACTAAGCACCATGAGATCCCCACCACCCATTAATGGCCATACTCAAATGAAGTGAGCTGACCCCGGCACTCTCAAAGCTGGTGTGTGGTGATGGTGACACAGGTGCTTGCATAGGTGCACCTACCACAGAATTTCCTGGGATCTGAGGCAACCTCTCAGTTTGTGCACTGCCACCATGAAACTGCCTGGTGGGATGTGGAGGGATGAAGTTTTGAGGCAACTGGGAGGACAAGGGGACCTCTCCAGTCTGGGACTGTAGGAGGTGGCATTGACGGATCTGGGCAGCTCTGGAGGTGGCACTTGGTGGTGGCACTGATGGATTTGGGTGTTACTGGAGATGTCACTTGGTGGTGGCACTAATGGATTTAGGCACAACTGGAGGTGACACTTGGAGGTGGCACTGATGGATTTGGGCATCATTGAAGGTGGCACTTGGAGGTGGCATGAATAGATTTAGGCACCATTGGAGGTGGCACTTGGAGGTGGCACTAATGGATTTGGGCATCACCGGAGGTGGCACTTGGAGGTTTACTGATGGATTTGAGCACCATTGAAGGTGGCACTTGGAGGTGGCACTAATGGCTTTGGGGCTCTTTGCCATCCAGTATTCCCATGCATTTGTGTCTAGAACTTTTTTCATTATTTTTAATTAACTCCTGGCACTCTGTGCCTGCTGATAGGTCTCTTGGTGACCTGGTTGTGGGTCAGACCTGAGTAATTGATGCTGTAATCACCCCATCTGTTTAACGGAGCGATTCGCACGTCTTAGCTTGGCCTGGATGGGCTGTGTGCAGGTCCTTCTGGGGCAAAGCCATCCCTGGGCCCCCCCTGGCCCTTTGGGGGTCCTGACAGGATGGCCATCGATGCCAGCATCTGCTGCTGGGCAGCACCTGCCCCCATCCACGTGTCCCCAATGCCCTGGGGTCATCCCACCTGGGGTCCTGAACTTCACAGCCCTGAATCACCTTAGGGACCTTTCTTGGTGGAGGGAACACTAGGAACTAGTTGGAGCAAAGAGCTGGAGTCCCTCCAGGAGGGTCTGGGGGGCTTGCAGAGGACAGGGTGGGTTGTGCTGGGCTGGGAGTGATGGCGCATCTCCGGGGCGATGCCAAGCTGGGGGGAGTGGGCGAGCGGCAGAGCCGTGCCACGGCGCGTGAATGTCAGATGCTGCTTGGCTGCGAGCTGGGCTCGTGCGAGAGCAGATCTGTTCAATCCCATTTGGAGAGGGG
>NW_008662447.1:9751-12045 GCF_000695815.1 Acanthisitta chloris
CAGGCTCAATCTGGTAGGTTTTAGTTACAGTCGTTTTAGGATTTGGGCAGCGAATTGGTGCAGCTTTGGCACAGGGGGGATGGATGAGCACTGAGGCTGCCAAGCCTCCCTCGTCCCCCGGAATTGGGGAAGGGGGGGACCGCGCAGGTGGGTGCAGCCCTGGGGCTGAGCAGCGCGGCCGTCACCGGCTCTCTGGGCAGCAGCTGGGCGAGCGGAGGAGGGGAGGAGGTGCCTGGCGTTGTCCGCAGGGCACCCGCAGCCCTGCAATGCTCGGGTGGACGCTTCAAATCGCGTTATCTCCATAACCGCCCGGCTCTGGCCGCTCCGAGTGGCAGCGGAGATAAGTGGATTTCCAGGGAGCGCCTGGTCGTCTGACATTTAAGACTCCTTAATCCGTAACCACCACCCTGTGGAGGCAGGACGCAGCCACGTTTCCCAGCCAGGGCAGCCCTGGGCACAGGTCGGTCCCTGCAGTGGTGGCTCCGGCTGTGCTGGGGCAGCAGGGTGAGGTTCAAGGATGTGCATGGAGGCAGGATTGTCCCTGAGGACATCTGTGTCCTGTCCATGGTCCTAACCTCCTTGGAAGTTCAGGGCATGTTGGTGATAGCCTCTGGGGTGTTTGCCCAAGTCGACATCCCTGTGTGACTGTGCTGTACCAGCATGGTGTGCCAGCAGATTGGGAAGTCCACCATAGCCATGGGGTTACATGGGATAACCCACGACTGACAGGGAAAAATATGCCATTGCTGGATCCCTGGCATAGGGATTCTGCATGGGGAGGTGGCATCACCTCCTACCTGCTCAGCAGGATGCGGCATGGCCTCACCACACCGTCCCTGAGGATGTGTCTGGCAGGACACATCCTGGACCTCACTGACCAGACTTGGGTATGCATCCAAAACTGTTCCTGGGGGGCATCACCAGGGCCGAGTGGCTGCCTGCAAGGAGGAGACGGGTGAAAGCCACTCTGTGCACCATGATGATTTGCCATCTGCTTCCAGGGCGAACTCCAGATGCTGGATTTAATCTTCCATAGCCTTTTTAATTCAGGAGTTGGCTTCTTAACGTCCCTCAGTGCCACCTCGGCAGTAGAGACGAGCAGAGCGGCTGCCACCACTGGCCCTTCGAAGGACGTTCTGGAGCACAGGAGATGAACTACCTTTGTGCAAGTTGTCCATCTGGTGACCTGTCATACCTCGACCCCTCATACCTCTGACTCCTTAACCTGCCCAGGGTGAGCCTAAGCATTTACAGTACTGCAACAAATCTCCCCGAGGCCTGGGTGTCCTCTCTTGATGTCTGGAGAAAAGGTGGCGAGTAATGGTAACCTTCATGGCACATCCAGGAGTGGGTCTTCTGGCTGGACCAGTTTTTGGGAGGATGAATGTGAAGAGCAGAGCCTGGGGGCTGTTGGGTTGACAGAGGTGATGCAAACAACATCCTTGTCTTTGCCTCAGGGTGTTCCTGGTTATCAGGCACCATGTTCTCCCTGGATGGTTGTCCTGCAGGGATATTCCGCCTTGGGATATTATGGATTGATTTCTCTCCTCCTGGACATCTGGCCAGTGAGACTGTGATGAGACATCACCACCTGTTTCAGTTGACCTATGTCACTTGGCGGAGGGAACAGCAGGCTTGACTCTGCTGTGGAAATGGGCACCTGGGAGCTGAGTCAGGTGTTGTGGTGCTGGAGTTGGAGCTGCTTTGAACCTTGTTCTGGTGGTGCTTGTTCTCCTGAGCCTTTGACCTGGGTTGCAGCTGGACCCTGTGACTCATGACAGTGCTACAGGATGGTGGTCCTGTTCTACCCGCTGGCTTGTCTCATCCCAGGCTGTATTTCAAACACCAGGATGCCTCCAGGGTGTCCTGTCTCCCCATGCATCACCCCCACCACCTATGTTCCCGTGCTCCGGGCCATCCTAAGGTCCTGTCTGCTGTCGGCCAGAGTGGCTGAGGAGCACAGGGACCACCTTCAGCCCCTCTCTGGAGCTGCAAGGGGAAGGTATCTCCTGCTGCAGGCTCTCTCGACCTACACCTTTCCTGGGATGCCTTGGAGAGGTGCATATGCTGCTGGGTGCCCTACTTTGGTCTGTCCATGGCATGGCTGAGTCTGTCCATCCATAAGTCCATCCATCCATCCCAGGGGAGTGTTGGGGGGGGCAGTGGGGGCCATGCTGGGCAGGCGGCGAGGGGGAGGAAGCAGGGACAAAAACCCGGCAGAGGGGACAATTACAGCCTTTCTCCAGGCTGAAAAGACGCCGGGGTCCCTTCCGTCCCCGTCCTCCGTCTGCTGC
>NW_008662447.1:12103-13407 GCF_000695815.1 Acanthisitta chloris
TTTTTGATTTCTCCCTTTGTTTCCGGAGCCCAGGAGCAGCTCGGCTTTGGCTTTGCTGCTTTCTTCTCCCTGTACGCCGTGTCTGTGCTCGGCTGACCAACCGGCAGCTTTTCCAGGAGGAGGGTGATTTATTTAAAATTAAAGGAAAGCAGAAGTTCTTTCTCGAAGATGAGACTTTTTAGGTCGGCGGGAGCTGATGGCTTTCCAGCCATGCAGGGAAAACACAGGGGAGCCAGCTGGAATTTGCAGCTTGTCATTTTTTTAGGAGAAGTGAAGCTCCTCTCCTGCTCCCCTCTGACAGTGAATGGTGCCTGCAGCTGAAGGGAATCTCAGTCCATTGGCTGGCAGGGGTTTCTCCGGGTACTGGACCACCGGAGATGATCCTTTTGCAACCTCTATTTATTCTGGAGTTTTTAGGACTATTGCAACATGGTCCCCTGTGTGCTGGGGTGCAGGGAGCCCCAGGGCAAAGGGGGATGTGGGGTGGAGTGGTACTGTGCACTGGGGGAAGACCTGGGGAGAGGAGAACCCCTTTTTCCCCCTCCCAGGCCCATGGGAAAGCGCAGACACCCTGTCCCATCTGAGCATCCCAGGCTGGTGGGGGGCAGGACTTTGGGGTGACCCACAGAAATCATAGAATCAGAGAATAGTTTGGGTGGGAAGGGACCTTAAAACATCTCATTCCACCCCCGTGCCATGGGCAGGGACACCTTCGCTAGACCATGTGGTTTCAAGCCCTGTCCAACCCGGCCTTGAACACTTCCATGGGTGGGGCAGCCACAGTTTCTCTGGACAACCTGTTCCATGTGTGCTGTCCCTTACCCTACAACACCCAGCTTGCAGACCCTGTGGGCTCAGCCTGGGCCTGGCAGGAGGGTTGGTTGCAGGGGAGGAGCAGTGTCCTGTGAATGGCTGGGAACCTGTAGGTGAGGGTTGGGGCCTTCTGACCTTGATGGTGTCCCCTTGAACTCTGGCATCCCTCCAGGCTGCTAAGCTGCCCTGTGCAAAGACCCGGGCGAGGGAGCCCATCACGTGCCCCTTAATGCCGCGGCTGGGACTAAGCACCTTCTGACAGGGACCCAGATGACGCTGCCCGGCGCCTTCCCCAGGGGATGGGGGCCAGAAAAGGGGCAGAAATGGGACGGGGGGGGCACTCCCCATCTTTACTTGGGTCAATCATAAAGAAGGGATTAAGATCATTAATTCCTCTCCCTGCTGCAATTAACGATGGGGCCGTGCAGCGGCTGGCAAGGAGCACTGGAGATGTCTGCTGCACTGGGTGGTCTCGTGGTGTCAGGGTGGGG
>NW_008662448.1:0-2595 GCF_000695815.1 Acanthisitta chloris
GTCGGTGCAGCCGCCGCCGGGAGAAGCAGAGCAGCACTCTGTACAGGGTTTTACCCGCTTTACACTTGGCCAGTTTCTAACCAGTCCTGCTGTGTCTCTGAAGCTGCTACTGGCGATGATGTGTTCCTCATTCTGTGCCTGAGCCTTTTCAGAGCTCTCCCTGCTGCAGTGCCCACAGTGCCCTCTTGGCCCAGCCCTGGACCGCAGGGTTTACAGCCCTTCATCCTCTCCGATTAGTATTTCTGAATGAAATTAACACGTCCTTTATCCATTATTGCATCATGTAACTCAGGGAACTGACAGCCCTAATAATTTTCCCCCTTAGTTTTTAAGCTTAGGTTTTGGGACCTGTATGTTCCTCTCTAAAGAAGGCTAGGTCTCAGGAGACTCAAGTAATTATGGTCATCTGCTGTATCTCTGTGATTTATTTAATCATACTTCTATGTGATTTTCTACTCTTTCTATTGGGGATTCTCTCCACAGAAGCTGGGCCGTTCAGAAATGGTAAATATTCTCAAATCTGAACAACTGAAAATGAGAAATATTATATGGCTATATCCATTTCAAAAGTTTTTATGTTCCCAGTGTAAGGACCTACTGCATTACCATGTGCTTAGGCCTTTACATGGTTTTGTATGTCATTCTAATAAAATGCCTGCACAACTCAAAAATAGTTGACAGTATCAACTAAAGGCTGCAATGCCTGAGTAAGCATTAAAAGGAGATACCTGATTTGTGTACACCCATAAAAAATGATTTGTATGCAGTTCTGTCAGCAGAAATATGACCAGTACTCCTGAGAAATGGCCCTGCCTGAACATGTTTCTTTGATTTCATTGCCTTAGCAGAAGCCCTCCATATGGCCATGTGATTGCTGCTGCTGCTGCTGCTTCACGTGATCCAGCTTTCCGGCACAAAGGCTCCGAGCTCATACAGATGATTGTTAAACGTCATGAGACTCTGAAAGGTAGAGTAGGCAAGAGGAGGAGGAAGCCAAGAAAAGAACTGTGTGGGAGTTGCAGTGCAAAATGGATTTGGGCGGAAAAAAAATTGAAGCGCTGAAGAAGCGACTGGAGGGGTAGGAAGAAAATCAATTGAGGATCGTGTTCGTAAGAGCAGTGGAGGAGGAGAAGAGATCAAGAAGATAAAACTGGAGACTGAAAAACTGGCTGGGGGGGTTGGGCCAGGGAAGAGCTGTTGGTAGCATCCAAAAGAGCTGTTTCGGTGAGGGACAGACTGGGATATAGCCTGAGGGCCAAACAGGGTCTCTGTGGTCGTCCCTTGTAATTTCCTGCAGAACATCAATCATGGGCTGTCACACAGCTGTTCCTGGGCCAGACCTGTGGTCTGCGGGTCAGCCAGGGCATTCATGTTAGGAAGAGTCCTGATCCCACTCTAGCACATTTCAAATGAGGGTAAATCCATTGCACTGATGGGCAAACTGGTTTAATTAATTGGGTGGTCTCACAATTAAGACTGAATTGATACTCTTTGAGCTGAGGTTGTCAAGCTTGGGTACTAGTCTCTGGATTATAAAATAACCTCATCTGCTATCCCAAAGAAATCCTACCTCAGAGAGTGCAGACAGATGTTGGACATACTGCTAAAGACATCATTTCTTTCAAGATATTTTGAGAAAATTTAAACCACAGAACTGAAGAGCATGTTCAAGTAAGAAAGAGAGTGAGTAGGCAGGCCAGGGAAACTGGAGCAGGGAAAAGTGACAGAAGTGAAGGCAGAGCAGTGAGTAACAGCAGCTGAGCTTCTGTTTCCTCATCAAGAAAAGAAATTACCTTTTAAAATAAAATATTAAACATATAAAAAGTAGAATGACTACGGAAGAATACTGGTAAATAAAGAGATCAGCACAAGGCCTAAAGATGAAAAAGCAAGATCAGTAGCTTCAGATCATAATTGCCTTGTAGTCTGGGGTTTTTTGACAGTTTTGAAATCATTATAACTCTGTGAAAGAGAATATGGTGCTAAGTTTTGCTGCTTAGAAGCAGCATTTCCCCCTCCCCTATACAAGTGTTAGTAGAGAAAATAGCCCTATGCATATGACCTCTTTTACCTTGGATTATCTTCACTTAAACTCACTGGAAGCAAGATTAGTTAATTAACGTGAAGTTAATAAAAAATAAATTATACAAGTTGCCTGTAGAAATGTGCTTAGGTTTAAACTAGTCAAATTATGTAAGTGTTTCAGATAGCATTTAGTGGATTTCAGATTTGACCATGTTTCCTGTTTTGAACTGCGATCAGTATCTGAGATTCACTGCTAAATTTGTTAAGATGCACCTCTCTATAAATTGTCACTAACTGAAATCACTGTTTCACTTCACAAATGTCAAAGAATAATCAGCAGAGTGTGAAAGTCATATTTCATAGCGTCTGCTCTAGCGCTATCTTAGTCTGTGCGAGATCCTGGGGGAGGCTGTGCTGCAGCCTTTTTCTCATGGAGGGCTTGCCAATGGAAGCTCTGGTTATCTCACTCCTCTTGGTATTCTGAAGTGAAATGCATCTCTGTGTCCATCCAGGGACAAGCTAGCACCAGCAAAGATCATGCAAGCAGCCCTGGGACGCACACTCCTTCCT
>NW_008662448.1:2621-4385 GCF_000695815.1 Acanthisitta chloris
GCTGTTTTGCCATCCCACCCAGTGATTCAGTCTGAAAATCCCTGGCTTTTTTTTATTGTGATTGCCAACAGGAGAGTGAATTACAGCAAAGTGATAACAATTCTGCAATATTGGTGATGGTCACCATGCTTAGGGAGAGGCTAAGGAACGTGGCAATGACACAAACTACTAACACAGGTGTTGTGCAATAAGTTGCACAACAGAATTTTTCATTTTATAGTACTCTAGACAGCTTATATTTAGATCAAGATCATCAGTTCATTCACAAAAGCTGAGCAGGAGTCATCAGGTGATGATGATGACTACTGTCATCATTGCAAACTTTGCAGCATGACTGATATGTGCCAGAGGTGAAGAGCTGCATAGCACTTGCAGAGCTCTTCACATCATCAATCTGTTGAAACCACACAGCAGTGAGGTGGAGAGCAGCAAGATTATCATTCCACGGTAGATAAGGACCCAGATAGAGGAGCCTGTAGCCCTGCAGTGTCTGTGGCTGTCTAGCTCTAGTCATGCAAAGTCAGCTCTTCAGGGTATCAGCACCTCAGCTGGGCTGAAGCTGGTGGTAGATCTCCTGCAGGATATGATTATGCTGCCCACAGAGAGCAGCCCCAGGTCCACCCCGGGGCCATGCTTCCCTGCTGCATTGGAAGCAGTTTCACATATACAAACTCAGGTGTGGTTGCTGCTTAGCCTTTAGAAACAAGCTTGACCCAAGTCCCTGGCTATGCACCAAGCATGCTGTCAAGCATCCTCAGACAAGCTGCCTCCAGGGCCATTTCCAACCTGTCAGTGTGGTGGTGAAGTGAGTTGTTAGCAGGAGAAGGAAATCACTGTGCACTTGGCTACTGTGCCTACAAAAGGATGACTCCTTTTGATTAGTACAGGCATAATCACGCCTGGATCTCACGTGTCAAATTTGGGTTTTTTTCTTCTTGAGTATGAATGTCACATTGCAAGTATGGCTTTACAACTACACTCCTTTCTTTACTTGCAACGTTCCCATCCTGGCTATTACTGCTGATAAAAGTGGCATAGATTAGACATTAATATTTAATTAAAGCATCAAATTATTGAAACATGCATGCTTTTGGTAGTAAACTACATAGTTGTTCTTTTTATGCTCCTTAACATCTTCATAAACATGGAGAGTATTACCAGATCAGCAGCAAATAGCAACAGAACTAGTGGCATGTTAAAACTCATCAGGAAAATATCCTTAGGCTATGCTGCTCTACTGTACTGCTATTCTGAATACATTTGTGGTTTGGTGTTAGGTTTATCCTTTTCACCTAAACACAGCAGTCAGCATTTCTTCCTCCTCCTCACTCACTGTATGAGATCACTCTGTGACATAAGACAGCTGTGGTATTTGATACCCAATAAAGCTGGTTTGAGATTCCCTGAGAAAATGTCTATACCGTAAATTGCTATTGCTACATTTTATTAATTTTATCTTTATATTTTTTTATTTTATTAATGAGAAAGGCTTATTTCAATTTATGGCCATAAGTACTAGAATATCCATAAATATTTCTGAGCATTGGCTCTTCTCATTTGAGTTGAGTGTTGGGCTTAGAGGATAAAAGAAGCTTCAAATCAACAAGAATCTCGGCAGGGTGAGTTTGGCTTTTGGTTTTGGAATATCTCATGTGCTAAAACTCAGTAAACTTTTTTTGTTAATGGAACTCTCATAGTTTTGTTTTGAAAAACAAAGCCACCCCCTTTATGTAAGGACACGTAACATCATCACTTTGTACTTCA
>NW_008662448.1:4409-7210 GCF_000695815.1 Acanthisitta chloris
CACCTCCAGGAGCTGTGTCCTCTCAGAGGACAGTCCTGATGGCTGACTGAGCCTTGTACAAAATGTAACAACTACATATTTTAACCTGCAGCATGTTTACACATTTAATATCACATAAGTGCAGGATGTACTCACAGGAAAAGGCAAAGTCTATTTTAAACATTGAAGCCTACATCACACTTTGTGACTGGTGCTAATTTGCTTGAAGGAAACTTACATGGTAAACTGCAGGGTGTTTCTGCTTGAGAAAGAAGGCTGTTGGCTTTGACATTTGCAAACAAATCTTTGAAGTGATTGTGTTATTGGGACAGAATAGTCAGGTAACTTTCCAATCAAAGAATACTGTTCTTGCCTGTGTCATATTGCTGTGCATGCAGAAGACCAAAATCCGGGTTCAGCAAACATGCTGATTGCAATTCTGTGTTTTTAAAGGACAGTACCTACCAGTACAGCTTATGAACTACATGAGCTGCATCAACAATTTGTGTTGCTGCTGGGACTGTTTCGAATACAAGGATCAGCTGATTTTAATTTAAATACTGGCATCTTCGAGCATTTGTCTTCATTTGGTATTTAAAATGAGATACGAAAACATAAGCAACCGTCTCAGAAACTCCAGTTTTAGTTTAAAAGCCTTTTAGCACTAACAATAGTGGCTTAAACAGAAGGTTCTTTTTGCATTCTTTCAATATTAATACGATAGCAAAAAGAGAACCCATTGTGTTCTCATTATAAATGACATTTTAGTAACATTAAGATCCTGTGGTTTTAACACTGTGTGTACCAAACAAAAAAGATGAAATCAAAACTTTAGGGATATTCTGATGAATTATATATTTTGCATCTTATTTACTTGAATGTCCTGGGCAAGTAGCTTGACTGAATGATAAGTAAGCTCAAATAGCCATCTCAAAGGACAGCTGAAAATAACAGCACTGAAAATGAAGTGCAGCATTGAGTTATACAAGATTAAGCTGACTAATCTGCTGATTCAGTTTTGCCTTTGTTTTTTTTTTGGTTTTGTCAGGCAAGATCAAGAGTCACGCAGACAAACACGTAATGGCATTCCAGGCTCAGAGTAACAACAACAAGCAATAGGCTGTTCCCCTGCAACCTCTGTGTCCTGCAAAGAGAAAACAGCAAAATGTTCACCTGCAGCAAGGGGCAGCAGGCTCAGGGCAGGGAAGATGTGCTCTTTGTCATGTAACAGGTGTGCTGAATTTGATATTTCTGTTTCACAGAGGTTTTTTGTTAGAGATGCTCATTTAAGAAACCTTGCTTCAGTTCATAGGAAGTATAATATTGCATGTGAAGGGCCCAGAGGGGAAGCCATATGAGGAGCAGCTGAGGTCACTGGGCTTGTTCTGCCTGGAGAAGAGAAGACTGAGGGGAGACCTCATTGCAGTCTACAGTTTTCTCACAAGGGGAAGTGGAGGGGCAGGCACTGATCTCTTCTCTCTGGTCATCAGTGACAGGACCGGACCTGAGGGAATTAAGCTGTGTCTGGGGAGGTTCAGGTTAGATATTAGGAAAAGTTTCTTCACCCAGAGGGTGGTTGGGCACTGGAACACCTCCCCACTTGGTCCCAGCCCCAAGCCTGCCAGAGTTCAAGAAGTGTTTGGACAATGCTCTCAGGTACATGGTATGATGCTTGGGGATGTACTGTGCAGGGCCAGGAGTTGGACTTGATCCTTAAGCTGTGTCTGGGGAGGTTCAGGTTAGATATTAGGAAAAGTTTCTTCACCCAGAGGGTGGTTGGGCACTGGAACACCTCCCCACTTGGTCCCAGCCCCAAGCCTGCCAGAGTTCAAGAAGTGTTTGGACAATGCTCTCAGGTACATGGTATGATGCTTGGGGATGTACTGTGCAGGGCCAGGAGTTGGACTTGATCCTTGTGGGTCCCTTCCAACTCAGGAGATTCTATGATGCGATGGTACTGTGTGTTGGGAGAGAAGAGATTCAAGTACAGCCCTTACAACATCTACAGAATATAAAAGCACAGCAGAATATTCTTCTGTATGGACTGTATTTTGAACAATCCAAAGATATCAAACTCTTAAGAGTGCTGATAGGTAAGAAAACTATCAGTGGAAGCACTGACAAGTTTAACCCTTGCCTGCAATGCGAATGTGAGCCAGCTTGTGGTTCATGAGACTGTTCATAGAATCACAGAATCATTAAGGTTGGAAAAGACCTCTGAGATCATTGAGTCCAACCTATGACCTAACACCACCATGTCAACTAGACTATGGCGCTAAGTGCCACATCCAATCTTTCCTTAAACACCTCCAGGAACGGGAACTCCACCACCTTCTTGGGCAGTCTGTTCCAATGTCTAAAGCTGCATCAGGACTGCCAACCCCATGGGAGCTGCTCTCCCAGCAGTACCCACCACCGCTGCGTCAGTGAGGTTGAGGACCAGCACAGGGAAACCTGTGCATGGCTATCCTTGCATTCCTGACCCTGAATGAATCCTTGGAGCATTGTTGGGAAGGGCACTGCAGACACATTGACATGAGAGCAGGCCATGCCAGTAGGATTATAAAGGACAAGATGAAGCCAATATACAATGAAGAGGTACTCTGATTGAAATGAGAGAAATAATAGTCCTTCCAAAGTAAGAATCATAGTAGCTAAATGCCTTTTTTTTTAATATGAGAAATAGCAATGACTAAAATCAGAGAGCAATACTGCAGAAATGAACATGTTGCAGGGCAGCTGGTACAGCAGGCTCTCCAAAATAAAAAGAGAATGAAATAAAGCCTCAACCCACATTGCAAACATTTCAATATTTTCTCTTT
>NW_008662448.1:7231-61189 GCF_000695815.1 Acanthisitta chloris
CATTGCCAGGCACATCTCTGGTTCTACCTAAGCTGCTAAATGTATGCTGATGCGTCTTGCCTGCAGTGAAAATGGAGATTCAGACCAAAAGGAACCTGGGAAGCACTGTGAGAATGAAATAAAGGCTCTGTAGACCTGGGATCATGTCTTTGAGCTGCCACTCATGGCTGTGACATGGCATTTGATCTCTGTGTGAATTATTTCTCTATCTTTGGAATGCAGACAATTACATTTATTTTTCTAGGTGAGAGCACATTGGGCTTTTCCAGCTGAATAGTGCTATATGAGAACTAAGTATTTTTATCATACATTTTAGTGTAAGAGATTCAAAACATAGCTGAAGGATGGGAAGGGTTCTCAGGCCAAACAATTTTGTCAGCTTTTTATTGGACATGCAAAAAGTTTTGGCAGGTAAGTGAAGGGGTTTCTTTCTGCTGGTTGTTCATGATGTGAAAATATAAAGCAGAAAGATCTTGTTTTTGAGGGGTTTTCCCCTCTGTGTTATGAATTTATTAACATTAAAGCAGTAGTTTGTGGAAGAAGAGGGACTGAGCCCCCCATCATACTAAACAGGTACACAGAAGTCATCTGTGGCTTTATACAAGCTTTGCTAAGATATATTTTGCAGACATGCAAGTGTATGGGCCTACTGAGTTGAAGTTCTTGACTGAGCATACTTCATTTCTTAATTGCCTAAGGAGCATCTCATTAGAGAAATGATGGAAATAAATCTACAGATGTTGGATGTTGTAAAAAAGGTGCTTGCAACCACTGAACTTAGCTTTCCCTTATATAAGCTACTATTTTCAAGGATGCATCACTTGTCCAGACTCTAGTCTTGAATGTAGCATAGGAAATTTTCAGTTCAGGAGTGATGCCTTTTGGTTTTTGGCAAGGTTTTATTTTGTTTGGATTTGTTTGTTTGTTTGATTAAGGAGATCATTATGTTTAACAATACATAAGACCTGAAAGAATTTGAGGCATATCTGCTTAAATACTCCAGAAAAATTACTCATATTTAAAATTATGCTCTTCATGTCTTATTAATTTATCTGTTGGAATGTTGAAGTTGTGGTGTTCTGTTAAAACCCAGGACAGCAGACAACCATATGGAAGCTTCTGGAAACTAGTCTTGCTGTGTGAACCAAATCTCTGTTGGGTCAGTGTTTACGTGGTACTAAATGAAATAAAGAACTGCAGAATTTCAGGCTAGAAGTCCATCACAGCAGCCTTTTTCTGTGATTACTCATTTGCTTCTACTTTTAACTACTGAATTTGAGCTTGCAGCTTCCTAAGTTAATTGGCTCTTCATTGACTAATGTAGAGGGTGACCATCTGCTCACCTGTCCTGCCTCTAAGCATTTTTTTAAAGCACTGCTGCTCCCAGAATATTTGAAAGTGGGGGAGGAAAGATGTCAAAATTCTTCAGTTCCTACAAGTTTTGTGGGAAAATAAAAATAGGCAGAGAAAAAAGATGTTTCTTGCCCCTATGGACAGTAAAGGTTCACCATCACCTTGTTCTTTATCAAGATAATTGTTGTGGGAGAAAGATCCTGTAAGTGTCCCAGTCATGGGAAAAGTTTCACTGATGGCTTGCACCTTCTCAGGAGCTGCAGCTGACAGGCAAATCTGTAGGAAATTTGGTTTCATTCATTTCAGGGATCTTAGCATTACTTATTTTCTTGTGGGTGGTTTTATTTTAATCCTCCAAGAAAATCTAGGAGCAGTAGGACATAAAAATGTAAGTGCTGTTTCAAAATCAAATAGGAATGTCCAGTTTAATAGCATCATGCTTTTTTAAAGCTGATTGTTTGACTTCTGAACTCTTGCTTATTTAAGACACTGTGGACTTAAAAAGGAAAAATATGTGTAGTCATGTGACAAAGCAAATGCACCAAAGGAGGATTTATTCAGTTTTCAGAAGATCAGCAGCAGTGATTCACCCTCTTGGCTGGTCTGGAGTGCAATATGGTCAACAGATTCCCCCAGCGAGGAAGAAAAGATGAAAAGTCCCACATTGCTGCAATGGTCGTGCAGGGAGCAGTGATCTGAGCCAGGGTAGCTCCAGCCAGTGCACCAGGTACAAAGAACACTTCAGCCTTAAACATCAGTGTTGTTGTAGGGGGCTTAAGTCAGGCAATCCAAATATAGCTTTTGTGGTTCAGTGAAACACAGTAAAAACTTTAAAACAAGAGCACTCACCATCCAGAGACTGAATAAACAAAAGCATATTTAGACAACTGTGTGCTATTCAGGACTTTACATCACACGAAGAAGAGCCGGCCCTCCTCTTTCAAGCCCCCGCACAAATCTTGCCATAGATTTTTCAGGCTGATCTCAGAGATTTGTTGTTTTCAAAGTTAAAACAACATCAGTTACCACATCTAGATGAGTGGAAAGGAGTTACAGTGTCCTTTTATACCCTACCCACCTCATCTAGCTTTGAAATCTATGAAAGCAAAGCAAAATATGTAGTATATATGTTAGCACTTGTTCCAGTACTTGCTCAGGTGGTCAATGCTTTGTAAGGACTTATTGATGTATTGGAATTTTTGATCCTTGGAAAGATCAATAGGTTAGATTTTTTCTGAGAAACACCCACTGTAGTAATGTCCAAAGTGACATTAAGCAGAGAAAAACCCCACTGGCAGGCATTATAATTAATAAAACCAATGTCTTTTTGGCTTATTTTTCATAGATTCTGGTCTACCTTTTGCTCTTTAAACTTGTTATTTATATTTATGTCTTTTGTCTTTCTTACCGATTCCATAGTGAATCTCTTGAAGAAAAACTTGAAAGCCTGGATGCTGAAGATCTCATGTCTCATCTGTCACGACCAGAAACCTACCTAAGATGAGGAGAAAAGATCAAGTAAGTAAAACTGACCAAAGTGATGGGACTGATGAGGTTTGAAAAACAGTCAGTTTGAAACAACATCTATTGATCCTTCAGTGATGGCAATTCACTTATTCAAACAGTCAGTTTGAAACAATATCTATTGATCCTTCAGTGATGGCAATTTATCATACATTGTTCTGTTACTGCATTTGATACTGTAAATTTCAATGTGGTAAACAGATCCATTAAAAATGCCCTGAAAAATAACATCTTGTTAAAAATTCCTACAGAGAGCTTCATTTAGCTGGCTGGGAAAACCCTCCGTCTAACTCAATGTGGCAACTACTCACTCAGCTGCACTGAGTGCAGCGCTGGTAACATCGCCTGTCCAAGTTGTCTGACACTTCAGAAGACCCTGTTTTCTGATATAACTTCAGTCTAACCATTCAGGCTGAAAATTTCCGTGTCAGGTGTACGCACCAGACTGATCTTTTTTGGAAGATGGAGATAAGATTTGAAGGATGAAGAGACTGGGAGCAAGAAGTGTTCTGACGGGGAGTAATCCTGCGTGTAGGAGAAGGGGAGGAGGGTGTGGGGAGACAGTCATAGCAGGACACAGACAAGTGGTTACAGTTTTTCATCAGACCTTTCTGCCATTATATTGCATACTCTTTCCAGTTTAAGACTTGTGCTGCTGTGGGGGAAGGAAGGTGTTAGAGATGCTGCAGAGTCTTGGGAAGAGGTGGGTAGGGCTGGGACACTTTGAGACCTTCTGGGCTGATGTCCATGGTAGGTCCAAATGGACAAAAAGGTGGAAAAAGATTGACAGGGGCTTGAGGCCAGATACTGGTGCTGGGAAGTGGAATACTACACAGAAGTCATTGCCATGAGAGTAAAGCACAGAGTCTGGGACAAGCCACATGAGACAGAGAGATGTGGACTCAGTAAGCTGGGGGAATAGGAGATGTGACAAGGACCCATAAGGATGAGACAGGGCCAAAGCAGCAGGGGAGTGGGAGGGAGGCCATCCCCAGATCCCACACTTTGCTTAATCAATCTGCCCATTTTCATTTGAGCATGTCACTTGATTCCTTGATTCCATGAGGAAAAGCACATCTCCTCCTCTAGGAGGCTTTTTTTTAAAATGTTCTGTGGAAGAGAAGTTGTGTTATGCCTGTTGACCTATTTCCCCAGCGACTGCTGTAGTTTGTTTATGGGTTTCGTCCTCTTTGTTTTGCGTTTCCAAATATGTCATGTAGGTCTGGAGGTTTGCCAACCCTTAACATTAAAAATAACATAGAATAATCCCTGTCTCCAAGACACATGGGATTCAATTAAGAATTGCGACATGAAAGTTTTGGGATGGGATGTTACTATCTCTCTTTTCCCTTCTGTTTCTGAGCCTTTAGGATACTTTCAAGTGATGCTGTCAAGAGCTCTTTTGTTATTAGGTGAGCGAGACATCTCTTTAACCATCAGATTTCATATTTTTACATACCGTCTGGAAAGGTTCTGAGATTCTGCCAGATATTCTACCAGCTTGGCAACACAGGAGAAGAAATGGTTCATGTTCACTGTTCATGTTATGAACAGTGGCTCTGTTCAGAAGGAAGAGGTGTGTCCTTTGATTTGAAGGCAAGGATGCAAGAGGAGAAGCAACTACCTTAAACCAAGAATATTATGCTGGGATACTGTGTTACATGCAGGGAGACGGTCTGGATGCTGCATTTGTTTTTTTGTGGACTGGGAAAGGCTTCCCCTGGCAGACAACCAAGTACCATCATCTTAGAACAACTCCATAGCCACTGGCAGCCCTGGATCTGACTCAACCCATGATGACATGTCTGCTGGTTGTTTAATTTTGCAGCACACCTCTTCCTTTTAATTATATTATCCATCTCCTTAGGCAAAAAAAGGACACCTCCATCATCATAGGTTTCTGTTATTCAAATCAAAGCAAGAAATAAAAAATATATAACGGCTCATTGCTTTCTAAATCAAATACCAACCTAAGTTCACAAGTAACTATGATTTGCATTGAATAATGTTTTGAATTGATGGCAATTTATTTTTCATAAGT
This sequence comes from Acanthisitta chloris, assembly GCF_000695815.1. Lineage (NCBI taxonomy): Eukaryota > Metazoa > Chordata > Aves > Passeriformes > Acanthisittidae > Acanthisitta > Acanthisitta chloris. Next base: position 12,150 of record NW_008662448.1, read on the forward strand.
CTAAAATGTCACAGGAGCTCTTTATGTCTGCTCTAATAAGCTACTGAATATTATTTAATTACTCATTTGTTATAAGCAGTGTTATCAGCATTTGTGGTTAGATCTCAGTGGTTCAGGATGATTATATTCCCTTCCTAGGTCTCCTACACATTTTTGGGCCTCTCAGTACAAGAACAACCAGCAAATAAATAAAATGTAAAAAAATATTTATAAAGAAATCAAGTTGGTTGAAGTTATCACTGATTGATGAGAAACAACACTGACAAGGAAACATATGTGGCTCTTCTAGAGAGAGGAAAGATATTCCAGTGATGTATATGCACATGTGGGTTCAACACTTTGACTCTGTGACCTAAGACAAGTTACAGGGCACCATTCAGATGGTAAATTCCTCAAGCCCATGAGAGTGATTTGTCTGGGAAAAGAGTCTTTTGAGGCTAAATACAGTGTTTATGAAACTCTTGACCCAAAGACAGTAGTAGTTTTTGGGCTGTGTGAAGACAGCATTTTGACTCATTGTTTCTCACCCCCCCAAAAAACAGAAAACCAGTCCTTCCCAACCATCCTTGGCAATGTGAGGATAACGCTACCAGATTTATGTAAGATCCTTATATATGACAGTATGTGAGTGGGAGCAGGAAGTGAATATGAAATATAAAAGCCCAGAACAGATAGAGAACAATGAAAACCAGAGAAATATGATTGCTTTTTACCTAAGGACACCTACACCTGAAAAGAGAAAGACTAATTGGAGCTTAAGTAAGAAAGGGGCCTAACTGAGAACAGGGTATTAAGAGCAGCTGAGAACAGAGACATTAATGGCAGCTGGGTGACAATTCAATTCAATAACACAATGGCAGATTCTATTAGGCCTCAGATGAGGAAAGCATTTGTTCTCGTGCCTGATTATAAATACATACAATCATATTGAATTAATTGGCACAATCTAACTGCTTGACTAATCCTAACTCTTAACTAAAAGTATACTAAGTTGAGTCCCTATATTTTTAAGCTTTTAGAACTAATATTGTGGAAAGCCAATGGATTCTCAGGAACAGAATGTAAAAATCGCCAATATACTGGATAATAGCCAAGAAGAAAATCTTGTGTAGGGATTTGCAGAGGAGAGGAAAATGCCAGGAAATATTTTTACACTCTTTAATTACCTGCATTTGATACTGCTTAAACTCAGTGTCATTTCATGCATAAGTCATTTAATGACCTATTTTAGTTAGGGTGGGTTTTTCTTGAGGATGTTTTTTCTTTCACAATAGAATATACAACCTGAGTAGCAATAAATAAAAACATATTTTGCATGTCTAATACATATTTTAGGGCAAACACTAACCATCCAGTTTTCACATATGCCTGAACTGGAGACCCAAACAAGCAAAAGTTAATATTGTTTCTACAGTCACTGATATAACAACAATAGTAGTTGTACACCACCATGCTGAAAATCAACTCCCTTTATGTCCAAACAATAGCATGAATCACAGAATTCTGACCTTGATATACAAATGTGATCATGTAGTAATTATAGCTCTTATGCTTTCTGTATAAACAGACTACTTCATCTGGAAATGCTGTAGGGTACTGCTTCATTCTGCAATTTGCAGCTAATGACTGAGCAGAAAGCTTTTATATCCCAAGAAGCTTTAAAATAAAGCAGGTAGAAAAATCTTATTTCCTGCAAATGAAAAAAATAAGCTGGTTATTTGAACTGCAGTGAATCAAGTCATTCCTCTATCTATGTTCCGTTGAAAAGCAGATCTTTCGCAGTGAATCAAGTCATTCCTCTATGTTCCGTTGAAAAGCAGATCTTTCAAATTTAAAGACTGTCTTCAAAATCACATTTTGCCAATGCTGTTGAAGATATTTTCATGGGCAAAGTATAGAATTAAATTACTCAGTCCGTGTGATAACTGACATGTTCTTTAACAACTCTGAGATTAAGGAAAATGTCTTTCATTTCATGCCAAAATCTGCTTGTTCTGTTTGTGTCTATGTTGGTATCATCCAAACAGGATGTGACAAACATATGTTCTTTGGCTTTGCCCTAATCCATGATTTGGATAACGCTATTAGGATGTGGTCTAACAAACTTCAGTGAAGCAAATCCAAGGATATTTGTCTGTGGACTTGATTTTAGTATATCCTAAGCAATAGAAGCTCTGTCCTGACCTCATACATTAGTTGTATGTGTGTTCAGTGCTTCCATAAAAATACATTATCAAAAAATTAGCATGCTTATAGATGCAGGTTAAATCCTGAAAGAAAACAATAATGGAAAACTTATTACTGAATTGTACTAACCCAGCATAGAGCCCAGGAGTGGCCCTGAAGAGCTGACTGACATCCTCTTGATGATGAGTCCCTATGTATAAGGGTTTCTGAGAATGTCAATTGCTCAGTTTTTAATCTATTCAATCTTTGCAGAGATGACTTTAGATAATTCTGATTTCTTAATAAAAATTTTGTTTAGTGCCAGAAGTGCTACCAAAGTTCATAAGTATTACATCAATAGTACAGATTTATTTTTTACCCAGGAAAATTTAAAACCTGAAAAAATATCTTGATAACTTTCTTGAAATAAAATACATTTTCCTTAATTCCATCCTGATTGGCATGAATTGCATTACTCTTCTCTGACTCCTTATAAACAATGCCTGGAATTAGCCATTCAATTGAACCTGTAAATATATTGGCAAAGTATGAGATTTGTTCTGTTCACCTTGAAATACCCATGTGTTTGAATATGTATGGAAAATCAACTTAAAAATCCAGACCGTTTCTTGGATGGTACTTTTAGAAATAGCAACTGATTAAAAAAGAACTTAGTTTTAGGAGATGGTATAACTGTTAGAATGGAAATTAGTTCTACACCCTCATCTGATGACTGTCATATGATTATGAAATTATCATCGATGGGCTGTGCAAATGCTGTAGAATTGTTGTACTTAATAGTTGCAGCTTAAATGTGGCTTAGGAATTCATGCTGCAAAACATGACAATTCTAAGACTCAACAGCTTTGTCACATATCACCACTGTACAATGACCAGCACATTGCTATAAAGGGCTAGAGGCTTAAGGGTATTTGTTTGCTAGTTTTCTGCAGCCTCATTCAGAGATGAATTTTCTTTAAGACTCGGATATATGACAAAGATTTGTGGAAGTATTTAGACTGAAGGACTCTCTAGCCTTTGAAGCCTATCCTTTGTTATTTGTCTAAGGGCTTCAGGATGATGTTATTGTGAGTTAAATCTCCTTGTGTCCACTTAAGAGTGACCTTTTTATCACTTCCGACTATATCCATTGGCTGTTTCTTGGGCTCAGGGAAGAATTTTCATTTTGTGTAGGCAGCAGCTAGTCAGAGTGTCTGCTGTCCAGCTTCAGACCTCTGGAGAACTTTCAATGATCTTGTCAAGGGTATCTTTTCATATTTGATGATGAGGCTGTCATCCACAGTCCAAGGTTCTGAGTTACTTACAGTCCACATCTGAAGACTGTGAGGGGCTAATAACACACGAGCACTTCCCACCTTCTCTGTATGGTTAGTCGCTGCTTAATTATTTCCTCAGTACATAGTCTGTACTCCTCTTGTCACTGCTCCCACTTGTTCTCAATAGCCAGTGATTGTGGGCTGAATTCAAGATCTACCATTTGCTGGCTGTATTTTTAGGAAGGAGTCATTATAAAACTTAGAAACTAAACCTGGTGTAGCCATGCTGAAGATCAATTTGTCTGTGCACAAAAGGTCTGGTGCATCTGAACTTTCCATGTCCTTCCTACAGCAGCTTTTCTCCTGCTGGTAGCTCTCAAGCAAAGCAAGCAGCACACTTCGTGCTTCCAGCCTTCATCGATTAGTCAGACTCTAATGAGGTCATGGATTGTCCTCGTGTCTGAACAACTCACAGAAGTTAATATAATTCATATATATTTATAGGATGGCTACAGCAGACTGAAGACAAGCCCATCAGGCTCCAGTTTGTGCCTTCTGCTTGTGTTCAGTCTGGTGTCTCAAGTAGACAGTCAGCCTATGATCACAAGGGTGACTTTGTGGTGCCTTCTGCCAACCCCTCTTGTCTTGCTCTGCCCTTCAAAGTGCTGTGTTTTGCATGCTTTCCCCTTCGACATGCGCCAGGCAGTACTACTCTTCTACTTAGCAGCCCTATGAAAATGTCATTTATTTTGGCTCATAGAATACTTCCAGCCATCCTGCCCTTCAGCTAATTGCAGAACTATCAAAGCATCGGCACAAAATATCCCAAAATACAAAGCACATATAAACCTCAATACAGACATAGAAAGATGTTCCTAACTAGTCTTTTCTTTTGTCCTTCATGTCTGTATCTACTCCTACAGTGAGTCATGCCCAGATCCATGAGCATGGATCTTTTGCTCTTTGAAATCATATGTACTATCTACATACTCAAAGTAAGTGACAGAACATACAAGCCTTTACAACTTCATCCAAACTCAGTCCATGTAAATGGGATTCTTTACCTCCACTTTAGTGAGCTCTGACTCAACTTTTAGGCTGTAAAAGTGGGATGTATCAGACAAAGTGTCTTTGCCTGGGCTGTTCATTCCAGGCTCCCTTTGTCATTACTGATGATACAGTCAATACAGACAACTGAAAGTATGTTGCAGCTCACATCATCCTACGAAAGTAGATGTTTAAAACAGAGATACTAAAGTAGATGTCTATAAAATCAGATGAATCACAGCCTAAACTTCTTCTTTGATTCTACTGACTAAAAGAGAGAGAGTAGGGTGCTGAGCCCAGAGGTCGAAACCCACCTCAAAGATGCTGCATGCCCTAAGTGCCTTGCAGCAGGGCCTTCTTACTATGCCATACCACAGGCAGATACAAGACCACACCTCTAGTTCTAGAGTCAAGAAGAGCTATTAGGAGGAAGGAAACACATTATAACACCACAAACTTTCAATGGAAAACCCCAGAAAAAAACCCTATTGGTGCACTACCATGGATGCTGACATACTTTCCAGTGGCAATCTAATAGGAATTTGTACTGATCTTTAGATTTTCTTCGATAGAAGTTACACAAATAAGATACAATAAAATTATATGTTGTAATGTCTGATGAGACACAGGAACAGGTTGCCCAGGGAGGCTGTGACTGCCCCAACCCTGGCAGTGTTCAAAGCCAGGCTGGATGAGACCCTGAGCAACCTGGTCTAGTGGGATCTAGATCATCTGTAAGATCCATTCCACCCCTAAAATTCTATGATTCTATGAATGTAACTTTTCATATTTTTTACCAAGGGAATGATGCAGCTGAAAAATAAACTCTTCTTTTTCAGTTTCATTTGTATCAGTTTCCTGTGACAGTACTTGGGCTCCCTGTCTTGTGACAGCATGAATTTATATTGAGACAGAAGCAACTAAATTACATGGTTTTCAGGAAGGTGGGAAAGCATCGAGCTTGAATGTCTCCAGGCCCTGAGGGTAGTTAAAAATACTGAATAACTCACACATTATATTCTCTAAACATCTCCTGTTATTTAATAAATCACTTAATAAAGAAATTAATTTTACCAGTGCATTAATTAGTTAAACTTGCTGATGAGTTACTAATGTCTCCACAAGTGACAGTGAGATGAGGATTTTGGATGCACTCAGATGTGGTTGACTCATAGAAAGTAGTGATGTGCATGGTGGGAATCTTGAGGCTTCTCATGCCCTTCTGCAGCTGTAGAGCTGAGCTGCCTGCTCAGTGAATACTTGCCAAGTGGCAGTGTTAGAAAAAGAGGAAGAGGGAAAAAAAAAGAAAGACAACTATTTCAAGGGGCAATTATCTAAATGAGCTGGAGAAACCTGGGATGACTAAGTCCCCAATCTCTGGAGAATTTTCTCTGAGCACTTTGATGAATTTTAAAATGTTATTGCATTCTGGGTTTTAATAACATAGTCATGCTCTTCTTCTTCTGGCTCTAGGCAACTGTTGTTAAGTCCATTTTTTACAAAAGCCAAAGGAACCCAAGTTAATAAGGCAAAGTCACTTAACCCAGTGCTGCAGAGCTGTACCTGAGCGCAGGCAAGAAGGCAGGTGTGGGCATTACCTTCAGCATCACACCTATCCATGTGGGCCTTTTGATCTGTCACATTGTGGGTCTGTTTCACTTTCAGTTCAGTAAGTTAATTAAAGGGGAAAAGAGTTCCAGTATCTCTAGCACGATACTAGTTGCAATTTATGCAACTTTGGTTTCCTTCCTCAGTTACATTAATGAAACAAATCTGGATCTTGACAAAACAAGAGACATCTCAGATTAGAAAAAGCACCAGTCCCTGTCAGTCCCTGTCATCATTTTACAGTTTTAAGTCAATTTCTTCAGTGAACAGTACTTGAAGTGCAAATGTTTTGCCACTTGAGGTTGGAGTCACGAACAAATCTGGCTCTGAAATACTGAGCCAGGGGAATGTTTAGAATCCCTTAGTCCCTGGGAAAATTCAAAAGCCTGAGTCAGCCACCCATATGTCTCTTTAGCCAACATCTGGAAGGCTGGACACTTAAAAGTGGGTTAACAGGAGAAGTCACAGTAAGGAGGAGGCACCTAAACCACCTAACAGGGAGCATGAGAGGTGTAGCTAGGCTTTGAGCACAGCCTTCAAGAATTCAGGGGTGGGTGTCTCTGTACTTTATGAATCTGTAATCATGAATCTGCCCTTGCACATGGAAACCAAAGTCAGCCCTCCGTATCTTGTGAAGGTGCGATGCCCCCTGTAACACCTGAGCAGTTTGTGGCGTTGTGTGTGTGGAGGCTCCATGTTCAGTGCTCTCCCGTGCTTCAGTGGGACCAGGATTTCCAGCCAGTGCCTGTCCTCTGCCACAAGCCCCTAAGACCACTCTGCAGAGCCTAGAAATAGTTAGTAGTTACAAAACAATCAAGTTAAATCTTCCTTTGTGAAAAACAAAGCCAAAACAATAGAGCACTGAGAATCTATCTCAGATTTTTTCCAGGGCACATCTGATCCAGTTTAATTCAGTAAGTCCCATTCCAGCCATTAATCTCTAGCCAAATTTTGTTTTTTACTTTATTGCACATTATGATTTACTGCACAGCTCTCTGTTCATTATTACTTAGAGAAGCAGTTGTTCAGATCCGCTTTGTCTTGATCTCTTGATCAGGAAAATGCTGCACAGATGTGAACAGAAGTAAGACTATTACTCCTCTGAGAGAACTCTTCCCAATTAAAAATAGTGTCTGTGAGGGAAATTATGATCTTGCAAATAGCTTCTGCTTCTAAGAAAGACTACATTAACAGCACAAATGAGGCCAGCTTTCCTTACCTCAGGTCTACTGTTTGCTGCAAAAACAGTGCAGTAACTGACACAATTAATATTGCACAAATATCCTGGGAGGGCTTAAAAGTGTTGATATACCACATAGATATCCTTCAGTACATAGACAAACCTGATTTTCCCAGCTCATTCCAGAATGAACCCGTTTCCTTTTTGGGAAACAAATATCACGTTTGTTTCTGTCATGCATGAGAAAGGACAAAGCAGAAACGTATTTTCTCATGATAACTACTGCTGAAACCAGAGGGTGTTGTCAGTGGTCACACATATGCTGCACAGTCACTGTGGTACTTCCTTCCCCCTTGTACTCTGTCTTTGGGAAGCAGAGCAAAGCCCTGTGCAGTTTGCTTCTGGAGTAGGGGCTGGGTGATCCTGCTCAGTTCTGTTGTTCGTGACCACCACTCATCTCCTGCCAAACCTGGTAAACTCATACACATTACAGATGGCTGGAGGTGCTAAGGAGTGAAAGGCACTAACTTGTCCTTTCTGGAGATCTCAGTTTCTTTCCCATGTAAGTTCATGTTCTGAAATGAGCGCAGTGTCTTTCTGCAAGATGCAAATTGACTTGTCTTTAACAGCCTAGCCCAGCTGATGATGACTATTTAGAATAGGCCTTGAATTATAAAAACAAATGCTCTGCAACTCAGGACGGAGTTACATTGTCCTGCACTGGGAAACTCCAGAGGAAGTGCTGAACTCTTGTCTACCAGCCCTTAATTAGTGGACTGAACTGACCTCACTTTCGAAAGGACATTGAAATAATCTATCCAGGACTTTGTTACGACATAACACTCTGAATATTAGACAACCAGCTGTTGAAAATTACTGATTTAAGCTTTTACCTACAATGGCCAGCTTTAGCAAACATTGTCCTCTCCTTAATGCTTGTCACTGTACTAGCAGCCAGCACTAGTATGCAAGCAATACTGATGTCAGGATATTATTATCCCCAGGAAATGGTTTTTGCATTAACATGGTGGTTTAATGGGCTGTGATGTTGCAAGAAGGTATTTCTCTCAAGGAGAGAGAATTTAAGTACTGGGATAAATAACAACAGGTTTTCACCTAACTTACTGCTCCTAAAGCCACGCTGGCACATGCAGGTTTGCATGAGCACCAAGAGGACCTGGGAGCTCTGAAACCACATATGGGCAGCTTGGAAGAGTAAATGACTGTGAAAGCTTTTTACCTGGGTTGTGGTGAGCACAGAACTGCACTTCCATGGAAATTCTCTTTTTGTCTCACAGTAGTTGTGGCTTTTCCCTTGGGGAGGAGGTAGACAGAGGTTACGGAGAGTGTTTTTTACTTCTAGCCATCTGCCTGTTTTTACAAAATGTATAGGAGCTCTTGAGACCACTGTTACTCCATCTGTATTGTTTGGGGGGGCGATCAGAGTCTTGGGGGAACAGATACACATATAGTGCAATTTCCTCAGCCTCACTCATAATGATAGGCTACAGATATTGCAGAGTTCTGAGCAACATGTTATTTAAACTCCATTGAAATAACCTGAATTTCTGCAATACAGGCTACTTTTCTCTCCCAGGATGTAAATCACAACACAAATAAGGTTCCCTTAAGCGATAAGCTGTCCTTCAGTATCCAGCATCATGGAAAAGTATTGTCTAAGACTCCTTGATGTCCTTAGGGTCAGGCTAAACCTGGTCTTACTGGTTGGGGTCATGTTCCTTCTTGTGTCTGATCTGTTTAATGTTGTAAATCTATGGTAGGAGTTCACTTGTAAGTCTAATTCTCCTGCTCAGGTTGTGGCAATTGGAGGACTTTGCTTAGGACTCTGCCAATATGACTCACAGGACACAGGCCTCTTGCAGTTTCCAGCCTTGCAAAGGAGCTGCTTAGGGCCTTCTGACTGTTTGGGACACCAAACTGTCTTAAAACGGGCAGAATTAGTGTTAGAAATTATCCTTGGGGGTAGGAGGTTTCTGGCTGAAGAGGAACTTTACAGCCAGGCTGTTGTCTGTGATTGAAGGTGATGGAAGGGACAAAGCATAGGAGTTTATGATATATTCTGTGCAGACGTATATACCACCCTATAGGGGAAACTGTGCACTAACTGTTCTGAGCTTCCGAGGAACTCTGGGAAGAAAAACACAAATCTCAACCATCAAGAGATTTCTCTAATTCAGACCAGGTGTCAGGTAAGCTGTTGTATGGCACCAGCATGCAGGAGCACATGACTTAAAATCACCTTTTTATCCTTGTTCCTGCTGCTACTGACGCCCTTTAAGTCTAATATTCTCAATAGTAAGGAAATTTGTTTCCACTGAGCCAAATCCCATTTGTCTGTCTAGGTAGTGAGAACAAATACCAGCTGTAGATCATCTTGGATAGTGGATTTTTAACCCCATCCTGGACAACACAGGAGTATGATATCTCCTTCTCAACCACAACTTCATAAACACAGAAAATAAAAATGACAAAGTTTAAATGACCTGTGAGATCTGGGATTCTGGCTAAGACCTATCTTACCATTGGTTAAATATGGAATTAGATTGTGACATTAATTTAGGACAAATGTAACATCAGAATGATACCCTGCTGTTTGGTAATAATTCGAAACTCTACACTTAATGTAGAATTATGGTACCTGTTAGTTTTAAATATCTTAATAATTTTAAAATGTATTCAGAAATTATTCTACCAAGGTAGAGATCCTCTTTGTTCATGAATATAGATAACTAGGAATTTCTGATCCTGACAAGCTTTGCTAAGTACTTGGCTACTAATTATGAACAGGGATAAAAGGACACCTGCTGAAATAATTATTAAAGGATGTGCAACTGCAACCTGCCTCTTATCAGATGGATGGAGCCAGTATCTCACATCAGCAGAGAATGCAGTCTTACACATTTTGTGACAAAAATACCATTATGTAAATGATTACATCAGTAAGCATATTAATTTGTGTGACTACTGAACTGCTTGGATTTTACTGCAGAAGGAAAGTAGCAATATAGCTCCACACTAAGTTAGATAAAATAAGCATTAGAGTTCCATGATGCTGGTAAAGATCTTATTTACTCACAAATGAATCTGGAATATTTCCACAAAATTCAGTTTGTAGCACTGCTATAAATCAGCTAGGAAACTAGGATTGTACCCTCACTGTCAGTAATGATTTAATAGCTGTAAATTCAGGACAAAATTCCTTCCATGAATTTGTCAACCCATTTTTCTCTACCAATCTTTTGTACCCATAAAACCATTTTTTAAATGGATGCTTAAAATATCTATTAGTTTAAGTAGGAAAAAGCCTACAAATCCATACTGCAAATGCAGAACAAGTACATACTAAGCATGAGCTCTGGCTCAGAAAATCCTCCAGATGAGATCCTGGAAAGGTGGGACCATAATCTGGGAAAATACCGCTACATGTCCTCCCTGTTCAATTCTTGCATCCTACGTGTGTCAGACACTGCTGGAGACAGAATCCTGAAGTGTTAGCTCAGATGGTTTTATCTTCCTATACAGATTCATAGCACTATGGGCTTGGTGTTATGCTGAATCTAGACACCATAAGGCTTGTCCTAGTGCTTGAAACATCCTGCTGCCTCTCTGGCTGGCAGTTCTGGCCAGAACAAAATTGGTTTCTATGCATTTGGCCAACTGCTATATAAAGGGCATGCAGCTGTGCCAGCCTCGGTGGGGGACATCTCCCTCTCCTTGCCCCAGTAGTTCTGAGGAGCACACCAACAATGTGCCCTGCATTTTCCATGGACATGCTCCCTTCTGACTACTGGAGAGATGAACAAGAAGAAAGTGAGAGCCAGTCACACTGTTCCTGCTGCTGGTCTGGGTGGTGCCATGCAGTGACTTGCCTGTGATCACATCGTAATTCAGTGCCAGAAGGTGTCAATCCCAGGGATGATATTCAGCCACTAATTAAAAGCTGATTTCAATTAAAAGCTGATTTCTTTTCTCCCCAGACTGGAGAGTGGATATGGAGGAATACACAGGGTTGAAGGTCCTCCCAGGACCATGAGGCACAGCTCATTTCTAACCAAAATCCCATCCCATCCCTGTGCCACAAGGCCACAGCTCCAGTCACTGCAACTGGGAGACAAGACTTGGCAAGGCCTTATTTGCCCTTCCTCCAAATCAGGTTGAATTTTCAACCTTAAGGCCACTCTCCAAAAGTAATTTGCTTTCCTAGATTGGGTGCCATTCTGGTGATTGTACAGATATGGTATTTTTACCTACTGAATTACAAGTGAGGCTTGCAGCTGTGTGAAGATTAGTTGTGCTCTTTTATTTGTGCAGTGATCACTTAGGAGCATGTCTGTGTGTAGCCAAGGAGAGGCTCTCCTAATCACTGGATGAACTGGATCAGATCACAATTGAAAGCCCATGACCTTAGGGAGTTAGAAACCACTTGCAGAATGTCTCACAGAGATCTTCTCCCATGGGGAAATGTTGCAATCTTCAGTTTTATTGGCTCCTTTAAGCCCAAAGTTCATTAAAACTGAGTGTTAGCACAGCCCCACAGCTCTGGGATAACAAAAGCTGAGGCACTGTGCAGGTGTTGGTATCTCTACCACCACAAGCACAACTGCTTGTCTTGTTTGCACATCTCCCCACTCCAGTCTTTCCTCCCTTCCCAACAAACTGTGTTTGAGGGATGGAGGAGCTTTAATGAGGCATTTCATCACCCAAACAGGGTTGTTCCTTGGCTCTCCAACCCTGTGCGGTCCACCTCTCATCCCCTCCCCCAGGGATCACACAGCAGCCTCCGGCTCACTGAGATTCACAGCAAAGCTTCTCCAATTTGTTTGTTACTTTTGCTCCAGCTTTTTTTATGAAGTGGTGTGCCAAAACACTCTCTTCCTCACTGCCACCCCTTTTCTCTCCGTTTTGTTTCCTACTGGGCATTTCTACCTGACACACCATGTAAAGACACAAAACAGGAGGTGGGAACATCCGGCCCTGGCTGCACAGCATCAGCAAGAAGAAAAGTTCCGAGACGTAAAATCAGCTTTTTCCCCCTCTTCACGGGACCTTGCTGTGGGATGTTCAGGGCTTCCTGCCGCAGCCCCCAGGGTGGCCAGCAGCCCCCAGCCGGGGGCTCCACTCTCCCCAGCACAATTACAGTCTGCAAATGTTTAAAGGCAGTTTCTTTTGAGTTAGCCACATGCTTCAAATTGTTATGTGGTTAACCACTGAGAACAACCCCCCACACAAATACCTACGGATCAACTTGCTCGATCCAGGGTGGTAGCAACGGGGGTGGAAGGGGAGGGGGAGGCTTCCTCATTTTGCTTTTGATGAGAAGAAAATAGAGTTTTCTTTCAACTTTCCCGAAGTGCCAGCAGCCGCGGCATCGCAGTGCGTGTTGGTTGATGCCGTTTGCACGTTTGTTTGCTGATGAAAGGAGCCTTGTTCTGCAGCCGTGGCCATGTGTGCCACGGGCCATGTCCTCTGCCGGTGTAAATCAGCTCTTCTGCTGAATGGGAACTGAAAATGCAACCTCCTCTCTGTGTGAGCTGTGCAAACTCCGAACTGGGGGAAGACTTCTGCGTTTTGACATTGCCCTATCCCATGTCCCTTAACTCTTATAAAAGCCGAATACTTTTCTGCTGACTCACAGAGACAGATGGATTTTGTTAACTCCAGTCGAGATAGAGGAGGATACACTAAAGGCATCACTTGGCGAGGCTGAACACGGGTTTGGGAGTTCAGGGGAGATGAGCAAGGAGCTTCACATCTCGCCCTGTTCAGCATGGATGGAGCTTGGCTTGTGGGTGCCACATGGGAGGAGTGATGGGTGGTCTAGGCTGAGCCCTGCTGCTAATCAGCGTCTGAAATAATGACCCCCACTGCTGTTCCCTCCCCCTCCTTGTGCCCACTGCACTGCAGCTCCCCAAAGCCCAAGAGAGAGACTTGGAGCCAACAGCAATGAAAGAGAAACACCCCAAAACAAGCTCAGAAATCAAATCTCCTCAGTAATTGCATTGCCTCTTCTTAAACCTTAAATTACAGAGGTTTTTAGTGCAGTAAATTAACTTCCCTTTTGCTTGCATTTCCTTGTATTTTTGAGGACTATGAATCTGATGAGGAGCAAATTGTCTTACAAACCTAGTCCTACATAGGGACAGTTTCCAAACACAACTGGCAGAGCTGTTCATGTACCACTCCTGAGAGTGGACCCACGTGGAAATAGAGATAATTATTTTGCCATGTGCCAACTTTCAGATCCACCTTAAGTTTATTTTCATTTATAAAATGGCAAATTAAAGACTTTACAAGGTGATTAGGGGAGTCTTGAGAGGGAAGCTGCAATCCAAATGTGATCTGCTTTCTCAAGTAAGAAACTATTTGATTCTTTGCTTTTTGTGGAAAACAGCATGAAAAGGATGTGGGGAACATTTTTGGTGAAAGTGATTTAGTTCCTCTGGTCCATTTATCATCTGAGCAGTGAAACATCACTGTGCGTATGATGTTAGCTCTGCAGGACTCTGTACCTGTCAAAATTGTTTATCCATACTTGCCAACAACAGCACGAAAGGCAGGAGGACTGGCAGTCGTGATGGTGAGTGAGTTGGACACATGGAGTGAGGGCGCATGAGTTGAACCTCCTCACTGATGCAGAAAAAGAAAATGAGTGAGGGAAAGAACATTAAAGCATGAAGTGTCTAATCTTAGAGAGTTTACTGGTGCAGTTGGTTACAAAAAAAGTAAGACCTTTTGCAGAATTTTTTCATGGGCAACTGAGTAGGTAGGTCTTGGTGGCCAGTTAGTCCTCATGCTGCTGAGGTTCAGGAGTAGATGCCAGCAGAAACAGCTACTGGGAGATAATGGCACATTACCATTATTTGCCATGGGTAGGTGATTGGGAATATTGCACTTAGATAATTGAGAACCAATGTGATAATCACTTCTGAAGGAATTATTAAGGAGCTACTTGGTGCTTGGTACAGTTATATGAAAAAATATAAAAAAAATTCTCAGTCTAAATTGAACAGAACCTTAATCCTATGTGAGGAATATCAAGGGAAGAAAAAGAGAGGGGCGGGCAGAGAATTCAGGTTTATAAAAAGAAACACGTACACAATGAGCTGAAGGTTGTGCTTCTGCACTTCCTGCTCTGGGTGTGAGCAGAAGAGGAAATACGAAAATACCACCAGAAAAATTCTTCCCACAGCATTTCCAACCTGGCTGAAACCAGAAAAGTTCTGAGAGCCCTGCAAAAAAAAAGGGGGGAAACCCCACAACTGAGCCAGTCCCAAGCATCCTTCTCATTGGAAAGCCAACAAAATTTCCAAAACTAGGCAATTTGAGTAGACCTAGATGAGTCCTTCTATTTTCCCCAAGTCCTCATCTGGACTCTCTGTTTCCTGAGGTTTGTGCATCATTGGTGACATTTAACTCTTCTGCCAGCTTTGAGAGGAGCACATTTCTGCTACAGCCAGTTTAATCGCATCCATGACCACAGACCACCAAATTGCATGTTAACCACAAGGCAGGGCACAGTGCTCCAGTCTAACTCAGGTGAGGGGTTCCTTGGCTCCCCCTTTCACTTTTTGACAGTGAGAGTACAACCTACGTACACAGCAAGAACGGACATTTCAATGCATAAAATGCCATCAGTTTCAGCATTGCCCCATGTTAATAATTAAAACTGAATTCCTGAAGTCTCCCAGGCAGAAGAGACATGAGTTCGGTCTGACTGGTCTCACAAACCTCCCACTGATAGCAAAGAAAACCTTGAAGATGAGCAACAGGATGACATTCAATGGGAATTTTCTACGGAAAGCTGGCACACTAGGCAATTAGTTTAAAACTTCAGACTTGGAAGCTTTGCAAAGAATTTGGAAAATGGCTCTTACCCTTTATTGGTATAAAAAGGGAAAGTATTCCATTCTTCTAAACTCTCAAAATTTAAATGTTAAAGTCAGGACTTTTTGAATAGTCTAAGGAAAATCAGGGCTAAAGTTAAATTACTGTAGAGAGCTGGTTTTCCTATAGAGGTTTCCTCATATCTAAGCAATTTCTTAATCAAGCTTTTTTTCTTACAATTAGAGAATCAAATCCCTAGAGTGGCTTCAATGAGCAGCTCAGGAATGCTCAGCACAACCACAGCCTTCAACTATGGGACAGAACAAAAGTTGCAACAGTGATGATGCTTTATCTTCCACATCTTACTCCAGCAGCGCTTCCATGGGTGTCAACAATACAATCTGTTTCAAAGAGGCCCAAAAAGATTTTTTTCTTTTTCAGTTCTGAGTCACTGAGTTTGAGACTGGTCAACTCATTGCATTTGTGACTGGTTTAACTAAAACCACCTAAGGCTGATAATACCATCATCAACTCTCACGTCCAAAAATGAAGCTAAAACCTTAGCTAAGCCCCATGTCTGAATGCAGCTTTCCAGTTCATTCAGAGCAGCATAGCACTCAGCATTTTCCCTCCAACAACAGAAAGCCCCTTTCTGGCCTCCCAGAACATTGCTGCATAGAACACGTTGTCACTCCTACTGCAAACTTATTTAAGAGACAATAGGAGAAATAGTTGGCACATGGATTCTTCTTAAAACTTAAATCTAGATCAACAAGAAAACATAAAAGCCCAAGGAAACATGCAGAGACACACAGAAAGTGCTCATTTTTTTAAAAGATTTAATTCATTTTCACTGAGATTGAGACATTGCAATTTTTTCAATGTGGGCCCCATTCTGCAAGTCCTTTCTTACATGAGCTCTTTTTAAAGTCACTGAGGTTGTTTATGTGTGTAAAAGTTACTTCCATGAGTAAGAACACTCAGAATCTGGCCTTACACATTTTGTTACAGTAAAGTTTACCTGGACATTGTCTGGGCTGCAGAGCAGCATGCATCTTTAGGAAGTAAAGTTGGGGTTTTTTTTGGGAAAAAGTTCTGACTTCAGCTTCACCCATCTACTTTTTGCAGTCTGCTCTGCAGTCACATTGAATGGACGGGCTCAGCCTTTGTCCCTGTCTCTGAGCTGCATGTTCCCAGCCCACTCTCAGCCCCGACACGCTGTAACTCACCAGGACGTGCGCAGTCTGAATTCCCATTCCAGTTTTGGTCCTCGAGCCTAAGGCCATTATTCCATCTCAGACTAAAACATATTCTCCCATGGGCGGCTGAAAAAGAGCATGTTTCTTCAGGTTTTCTTGACACAAAAATGATAAACTGAAATAAAATATTAATAACAAAGAAAGGAAATCCAATATACGGCAATCCTCAGAGTTCTGGAGTCTAAGAGTGTTGATCTGCATCCATAAATGTCCTGACCGGTGAGGAGACACAGGCACTATAACTGGAAAGAGAGCAGGAAGGAAAACCTACCATGTGAGCAAAGTTTAAAAAAAAAAAAAAAAAAAGGGCTGGGGGAAAGAGAGAGAGAGAGAAAAAGGTCTGTTCAGTGGACAGCACTTGGGCTGATAGCAGGGATTTCAGGAAATCCAAACACTCAGACAGGAAATCTGAACACTGGATAAACATGCCATAATCTCCACAGATACAGTTAACGTGCTGCGTCTCCCGTTAACCCTTCGCCTGCCCATGACTGAGCCTGAAACCAGATCTCTGATACGCCACTCCTGGAAACACGAACTGCCCGGGGGCTCCACAGCCTCAGTGCTCAATCTGAGCAGCAGCCCCACGTTCAGCCCTGCCCTCTCCTTCCCTCACTGCTCTGGCAAGGATTTTTCCTCCCTTGATTTCTACATGGTGATGGTTTAGATAAAAAGCACATGATTTTCCTCCTCTGAGAAGGAAATGCACACTGAGCTCTGGCTACCTAATAGTTCTGAATTAGTTTTACCAGGTGTTTTTTCACCTCTTTTGCTGTAACCCAAGATTTGTAGGGCTGGCTGTGGGACACTTGCAGAGTGCTACTGATGACTTACTCCAGGGCTGGTGCAGAGGGGACACACACACACTGCCACACATCCCTCCACACCCACACTCACACCCCCTAGAAATTATAGGGAGAGATTGCTTAAAGGAACAGGGGAGTTTGGAAACTCAGTTTATGCCATTTTGTCAAGGAATCTAGTTTCAGGCCAGAGGGGCTGGAACTAGACGATATTTAAGGTCCCTTCCAACCCAAACCATTCTACGATTCTATGAACTAAGGAGCAAACTTTGCAGTCCCCAGTAAAATTAAGGTGAAGTCCATTTGGTTGCTTGTTTTTAGAACAGTCTTTGCTTTTTGTGTCTTGCAGTTCACTCCTCATCATTAAAAATGTCACCTGGTTTTTCTTTGAAGCATCTTAATTTATTTCTTTTATATGATCTACCTTGGTTATGTTATTAATGTAAAGCTCTTAGCTAGTTACAAAAGCAAGCAGAAGCAATAATATTTCATAGAGCTGACCCTTTGCTTTCACAGATGTAATTAATGAAGTACAGTTTATATGAGAGTTGCCAAATTTAAATTCACAGGACTATGAGCACGCGCATGCACACACAATTAAGCCCCTGCATGTTTGAAAGATGGGGACTTTGCTGTTTTCTGTATTACAGGTTTCTCTGCTCTTCAGAAGTTACATAATCCTAAGACAAGGGCTGGCTTCCAAAAATTCTTCCTTTCTCTGAAAATTAACTTTTTGGGACAGTCCTGCCTAAAGCATCTTGGCAAGAAAGTGTCATGTCTTCAGATTTTCTGGTTCTCCTAGGGCTTCATAGAAATAAAAATATGATAAAAATTAGCACCTTGAATTTCACTTTGCCACTTGCTGGTGGAAGTAATTAGATACAGAGGTAATATCCATTGACTGGTGCCCTCGCTTAAGGCATTGGCAATTAGCTCATCTGAAATAGCTTTAATCTAAGTCCCATATGCAATATTAGCCTGTATCATTATATTAAGGTCCCTGCTAGGAGCAAAATTGGAGCACTATAGGAAAAGGCTTCCTTCAGCACCTTCTACTACTTCTGGTGTGTTTCTGCATATTATTTCCAAGATAGATGCTTTGGCAGACCATCATTGATTACAGCATTCCCTGGAAGTGGCCAGGCTTCAATATCATGCCTGGTCTATGCAGTTAGGTTGTGTTGGCCAAGCGATGCTGCAGCAGAACTGGGGTGGAGAATGGGGCTTTGGGGGCATCCCTGCCTCAGGAAATCTCCTCTGGTGTCCAGACTAATTCTGACCCTGGAAATATCTTTCAAGTTGGGTCCTCATGTTCCCAGTCATTCTCCTACTACTTTTCAGGATGCTGGTGATGGGGGTCAGTTCCTGTGAGCATGGCTGGAGCACTGGTGGCTGCATCTGTGCAAAGAGCTGGTAGAACAAATGCTTGGCTTTAGAGGCATGAAGTCATCCACCTTGCCTTGCATATGCTGCATGAAACAAGGACCAAATGGTTGCTTTATGATGTCAGGAGGGAGCTGGTGGAAAAACAGGGAAAAATTAAAACATGTCAGGGTTGAACTTCTTTTTTTTTTATTATTTCTTGTTCCGTGTGCTTTGCCAGTGAGCTATTTCAGTTATTCTCTTTTTTCCATACAAGTTCTTCTGTTGTCACGGCATTTTTCACCTTCCCTTTTCTTGTATTTTCCCCTTGGGGCCACTGTTTCCAGTAGCAAAAAAAAAGCAAAACTAGAGAAAAGGAATAAAGTGCAGCCTTCGCTTTTCCGTATAACTGGAAAACAAACAAACCTAAACCCTCAAAATATGCATTTTTTGAAAAAAAAAGCCTTTTAAGATTGGGAGACTTTTCATTTGAAAACATTCAAGCAGCTCTAGGAAAAAAAAAGAGTTGGGGGAAGTGGGATAAAATTTATTACCACTAACATCTGCTGTAAATCAGTTAGAGGTAGGCAAACATTCCCTACCAGGGCACAGTTAGGTCAAGGTGAGAGGGGATAAAGCAATAATTAAAAAGACCAGCGTCCTCCAGCTACCTTCAATGGGCTGTAAGCAGAAGAGCAAGTGCTTGCTGCACAACTGGGGGTTTTGTCTAGAAAAATTTCAAAGAGGGGAGAAATAATTGGTATATTCAAGGGAAAACTATCAGTTTATAAAACATCTCCAACAATTTCCATACAGAACAACAAAAGTCTTATACTTCTCTGTTTGTCTAGTTACAAATTAAAAATAAAGGTTGTGCTTATTGTGAAATGTTTCATTTGATGAGAAATTTCTGTTGAAAAACTCTGCCAAAAGGTGTTATTGTCAGTCTTGATAAAAGGTAGAGCAGGGACAGCATGGTAGGCAAAAAATTGAAACTGACAAAAATAAACCATACAGAAACTTTTCAGCAGAAACAGGGTAGAGAGAAAACTTCAAACTCAGGCCAGTGAAGTTATCGAAGCTAAAAAGTGGATAAAGATTCCTAAAAAGGCACAGCAGCTGCAAAAAATCTCCCATCACCTGGGAAGAAAAAACCAGTGGCCTTACTCAGCATAGATGTGAAGATGCTTGCTTTGAAATTGGAAAAAAACCTCCACCACATCCACCCTCGATGTATCCACAGCAGTAGAGCTTTCTGATCACTTGCTCTATATCCCCAGGATGTAGCTTTCTGTATTCCTAGAGCTGATAAGGAAATTCTCACTTCTTCCGCAAAGAACTCTATAGCTACTGAATTAAGACAAATCAGTTCATTAAAGATTAAAGGGGTTTAGCTATGTATGCGAAAGATAAAGCCCATGAAATCATTATTGAGATTGTGAACAAAATGCTGGAGAAAGAGTTATCATTAACCTATGAGGCCCCAAGCTCTGTTATTTTTCATGATGCAACGACAAACCTTATCATTATAGTAGTTAGGATATTTTTTTTCAGTATAGATTTGAAATGAAGATCAGTTCTTTAATTTTCATCGCCCTACTTACTGGATCTGGAGAAAATTTCAACAGAATGATTAAAACATTTGGAGAAAGAAATCGCAGGTCCCAGTTTTGTCATTCTCCACCCTTTGGTCACCCTGAGGCTTTACATCCTTGAAAGAAAATGACTTAATATATTCACATGAAACTAATTTACTTTCCCTTTAGAGCACAGCCAGCCCTGTGAGCTCAGCTGTCCCCAGACTTCTCTCTCAGTAGCTACCAGAAACTGGATGCCAGAGAAATACTGCAACATGCTTAAACAAAGTTCCCTGATCACACTGTGACTCTATCTGGATTTACAACAACATGTGCTAAAACTAAGCAAACATTAAAGAAAATGAGCAGAAAACACTATCCAAAAGGATTTCATAAACACTGACACAACTTACCATAAGCTATAAACACTACTTTTCCTGTAAAACTTCAGTAATTAACTGATTTAGAGACTTCTTGCTGCGCTGCAAAACATATCTCTTTGTGCAGAGCCTTTCAATTTTAACATTTGCTTGGAGATCCTTGCCACTTCTATTACTAGTCCTCTCCTCCTAAATGAGAAGCCAAGGAGGTTTACTTTTGAGATCAGCATCCCTGCTGGCAATGCTGCACTAGGAAAAGCACCAAGCCCCCTCCATCCAGCAGCAAACCATGTGCTCTTACATCACACAAGAAACATTGCCACCTTCCCCACTGTTCATTCAGTAAAATACAGCAGAAACCGTGTTCTAACAAGTTTAACAACATGTTTGTACATTTATTAAGCAAATAGCACCTCTTGATGTTACAAAAAGGTCTGGGCATTAGAAACTGCCTTGACAAGAAGATCTTGACCCTTGGCAGTACCAATGCACAGGAGGCTGTGCATGTTTAATTTTCAATTGTTTTAAAAGTTTTCTTTTTTTAAATAGGAATTAAAAGTCACTGAAGCATTTCCTTTTTTGTCTCTCCTTTTCATTCACTGTTCCTTGTTGCAATGGCAAAAAAAGGGAAAATTTTTTCATAGTCCTGTTTTTCTCCCCAATTTTTTATGCCAAGGTGGCATGTGGAAAGAGAAAATCAATGGCATGTTCCAAACAATTATTTTTTAATCAGCTCTGCTCAAAATATGCTGTATGGAAATAAACAGTAAAGGCTACCAAGGAAAACAGCTGTGACCTAAAGATGTCCCCATGGTGTAAACATAGCTGCTGTTTTCCTCATTTGCCAGAGATATGTGGACACTCTAGATAATATTGAGAGATACCTATATGTTGACTTATGAACCACAGAACCCAGTAGTACTAAAATGCTATTGTGTGGGGAAGTCTGAATTTCTGAATCTCTCTGCATCATTCCCTATATGTTTTCAGGGCTGGGTTGGAAGAACACCTTGGACATGTTGTAAGCATCACACCAGACTTGTTCTCCCTTTGTCACCAAAGTCTTGCTCAGTTTCCTTCCTAAAAATGAGTGAAAAAAGACACCTCCTTGATGGGTTGTTATTGGTTTGTTACAGAAATGTTAAATGACAAAGAGAACTCATGAATTCTAGACATTAATGAACAAATCCCAGTTGATCACCAGATTGGTTTAGCTATTATGGGATTTTTTAAAAAAGAGATGTAAGCTTCTCATGACCTGAGTCTTTGGAAGTCATACGAGCTGTTATTTTAAGCATTTTTTATGAATCAAAACTAAACATATACATAAAAATTAGTGCTAAAATTCTTGTCAATCCCTTATCACAAGGAGTTGAGCATTTAAAATTATGGATGGGTGCCATGAGACTTGTCATAGACATGTGAGAGTCAACACTGTTATAAATGCTGCAAGCTTCATATGCTATAAGCACTGTGTATTTGTATACAGGACAGGCTTTGTATAAGAGTTATTAGATTAGGGAGATTTAGAGGAGTCCAGAAAATGAAAGGTCACAGGGAAAAATTGTTATTTCTAATTCTGTTTACAGCTTTTGGAAATAAGTGATGGCTATCATGGCAACATGTCTACAATGAGGAAGATAAACTCAAAGCCAAATTTTTCCCCATGATTGTAATTCATTAGGCTTTTAGATTTTTATGCATATGCATATGTGTGTGCCATCAAAATCCAATCCTTCAAATGCTGATGAGGAAACAGGACTGAAAAACACAAAGCAGAACGGTAAAATATAAGGCTGCCCTGTTATGGCCCTGAAGTATGTAGATGAGAAGGAGATGTCCCAGCAGAACATTGGGACTGCTGCAGAAAAATGTGACTTTGCAGAGAGAAATCAGCACAGCGTGGGTGGTGGGGTTGCCTCTGTTAGGTCCAATGAGCCAGAAAGTGCTGTATTGCATGTTCAGAAAGGCTGCAGTGCCTGTCCTCTGCTACCAATGCACCTGGGACCATCACCCGAAAGGTTTCTTGGGGAGAAGTAGTGATTAGAGAAGAGACTCATTATTGTGACAGAAGAACTGCAACACTTCTCTGAAGGAGGAATGGGCTCTGCATATATCTATCGCATTTCCATATTTCTCCCCGTCACATCACTGTTCTGGTTGGTTATGCTCTGGTTATAGGCTTCTCCTTGGGAGAGACTGCTTCAGCTCTTCTGTAGGAGGTGGTGGCTGCCTTCATCCTACTCTCACTTCCAGTGAGTCCCTCTGCAAGTCTTCACTAGTCGAAGCACTCATCCTGTCTCAGCCAGAATTTCTCACTTCTGCTCTGCCATGTTACCGTTGGAGGCTTCAAACAGAGCATTATGCTGGTCACGCATCTGTTTCAGGGCTACACAGCACATCCATGGAGGAGGATCATACAACACCAAACATGAATTAATCCCCTTTCTGAAGGACTCTTCTTGGGTTAAGCATCTTGCTTTCCTGCCTTTTAATGGCAGCACACGCTGCCTCAGTAGCTTTGTACTTCAGAGGGAGGTACCCATATCTCCTGGTGCTCAAGGCAGCCACAGAGTAGTGTTCATGTGGTCCTTCTCATACAAACAAGAGATTGTGACTTTTCCTCACGTGGGGGTCAGATGAGTGATCTACTGTTCAGTCTTTGGTTACTCAGTGACTAAAGGCCAGGGGTTTATAACCTATTCCAAACACCTTAACACCTTCTGACCAACATTTCAGCTGCCTGGAGTCCAGATCATGTTCTGCCCCAGTGGCTTGCCCCTTCTGATCCCTTGCCAGTCCTAGGAAGCAGAGTGAGTTGCTGTTGAAGATTCATTAAGCAGATTCATGGATAATGCTGAGTTCAAGCTCTTATGCTGGCCTTGGTCAACTCACCCAAACTTCATTTAAATGGACAAATCCCAGGGCACTTCCAAACTGCTCTCTAACTGTGTTTTGGCTTCATCCCAACCTGAAGCAGGACACAGGGATGTGGATTGACTCCATTCCCCTCATACACTGCCCTGCACCTTCTGCTTAGGCAAGACACAGCCTGGGTCTCTCTGGCTACACGTCTTACATTGACAAACTGCAGAGAGCAATGAGGTTGCCCCTCAGACTCTTCTCCTTCAAACCAAACAAGCCCAGAGCCCTCAGCCACTCCTCACAGCACATACCTTCCAACCCTTTCACCAGCTTTGTTGTCCTCCTAGGGACACAGTCAAGGACCTTCAGAGCCTTCTTATATGGTGGGTCCCAGAGCTGCACACAGAAGAGTCAAATGCAAGCTTGAGCTCTGAGCCAACCCAGAGGCACAAAATCGAGATCTGCCTCGATTCTCCATGTACAAATGGTCATAATCACAATTTATGACCTTACAACACATTACTTGGTAACACTAAATGTCACAGGCTGCACAGATGCTTCAGGGATGGGATTGGAAAGACCTAAGCATTAATTGTAAGGATGGGATGCTAATATTTCTGCTGTTATGACTCTAGTGGTCAAACTGGATTCTTCACTATATAAGAAACAGGAGAAAATGTCATACAAGGCAGACTGGATGACATCAGTTTTCCCTCTCTTAGTTCAGCACTTCATATACATTCAATATGAAACCTTGGCTTTTTCTCATAAAATGTACAAGAAGTTTAGAAGAAAATAATATTCATGTCTGGGGGAAGCTCCAAACTAAATGATTTCTAAAATAAGCCTGAAATCAAGAGCCACTGCTGTTAGCTATGTGAAAAAGGAGAGGAATATTAACTTCTGTGGGAGGAGGAGCTGTACCTTAAAAAAAAGTTGCTATTGAACGCAAAGCTGGTATGGAAAGCTCAGATAATTGGAAACACATGTTCCTGGCTGCAGGCGTACAGCACATAAACTGCAGAAGAAAAATAATAATAAAAAAGACACAGAATATTTGAAAATATGGCAAGAGAAGTCAACATTTTAAAACTTGTTAATAGTGATTATACCTGAAATATTGTTTCACTTCACCATTAACCTTAAAAACACAAGTATATCTGTAGACTTTCTATTGTACAGCAATTTTAAAATAAAATAGACATCTCAGGCATGTTGGATGATAGTATTACATAAGGAGAATATTTTAGTAAACTATCTGAACAAAGATGACTCATAATGATACAGATGAATATTTTATTTTAAACACAAAATGTTGTGAATTACTTAGCACCTAAAAATAACACGCCCCCTCTTAACTTTCAATGAACTGTGTTGACGTTGCAGGAGCTTCTAACTTTTCAGTGCAGCAAATCATCCATCTTTTGTAGTCTGTTAACAAAAATATCTCTTTTCAGGCCAAAGCTTCAAAACCAAAGCATACATAAACCCCCACACACCCACACTCCCTTCGGTTTGCAACTTTTTGTTCTGCCTCTCTCCCTTCTTGGGTAGTAAAAGCCATAGGAGGAAGGAAAGGCTGTGAAAATCTGCACAGAAAAATTAAAATTCACTGTATGCTGTAAAAGATACCATAGCCATACTGTAAGGGATTGTAGATCGGTCACTTAAAGCTGCGTGGGTAGAGCTGTGACAGAACTGCTTCTTCCTCATCTTTGGCTCCTAAGTTTCTTCCCATTCCTGTTCGATATGTGACTATGTGTTTCTCACTCCTTGATTTCATCCCTGGTATTCCTTCCCTCTGTTCTCAGCAGAGATGAGTTTTGAGGTTCTCAGATTCACTGATCTAGTTGCAGTCTAGATCAGCCCTGGTCAGCTCTGGGTGGTATATCCTACATAGCAAGGGTGTCTCAGGCAATTTTGGTCATGAAAACCTAGATTTGTCTGCATATATGCTGTCTTTCAAAGAGGTGGAAGGCACCTCTCTGTCTGAAAAGCCATTTTGCTGTCAAATTTCAAGCTCTTCTTATGGAGGAGTGAAATTTCACGAACAGGACCTCCACAGTGCTGTAATGTGGGGGCCAGGAGAGGAAGTGGAAAAGGAGCTTTCCCTGCAACTCATCATCTCGATGACTCAAGCTTTTAAACTTCCAGAACCAAAAAAAATATTTAAAATAAGCCAGCCTGAGACAGGCAGCTAAGGTAGAAGTAGTGGCTGAAGTAGGTACAGTTTAGTGAAATAAATTTCTCAGGGACTTCATATATGTATATGTACTGTGTGCAGTTCTGGGCCCCTCAGTTCAGGAAGGATATTGAGGTGCTGGAGCAGGTCCAGAGAAGAGCAACGAGGCTGGTGAAGGGACTGGAGCACAAGTGCCATGAGGAGAGGCTGAGGGAGCTGGGGGTGTTCAGCCTGGAGAAGAGGAGGCTCAGGGGAGACCTTCTCACCCTCTGCAACTCCCTGACAGGAGGTTGGAGTCAGGTGGGGGTTGGTCTCTTCTCCCAGGCAACCAGCAGCAGGACAAGAAGACACAGACTCGAGGAAGGTTTAGATTGGGTATTAGGAAGAGATTTTTTATGGAAAGACTAGTCAGACATTGGAATGTGCTGCCCAGGGAGATGGTGGATTCACTATCCCTGGAGGTTTTCAAGCTGAGACTGGATGTGGCACTTAGTGCCATGGTCTAGTGACCATGGTAGGGTTGGACTCAGTGATCCTTGAGGTCTCTTCCAACCTGGTTGATTCTATGATTCTATGATATGGGTGAGGCTATTTCAGTAATCAGTGGTGCTTCCTGCAGAACCTTGTCATCAAAGGCTGCTGGAGACAACAGGAAACATTCCCTCAGTTTCTGTAGTTTTTAAGCCAGACTTCTGAATCATTCAGTGCTGTACCTATTCAGGGAGAATACAATATATATGGTCCATCGAAAGCCAATTTTAACACTGCATCTCAGGATTGGCATAATCTTGCATTTGACGCATTTAATTCCCTCCCTTTGCCAGTGTCACTCAGCTTCTGTTCATCATGGCCACCTTAATTGTGTGGTTTAATGGGCTTCCTTGTGCTAGATGCCAGGTAAATTATTTCATCTGTGAATAAAAAATGAAGGGATCCTTCAGAGGGTAGATAGAAATAGATGTTGTATGCTGTGGGATCTTGAAAAGTCTGCGCAATGCCCATGGTATATTTTATTCCAGTAAGAGTCAAAACTTATTCCCACACCTACAGGTGTTTTCCAGCTTTTCTGTGATGAGCTTCACATCTCAATAAAGAAATTGCCTCATGGACACTTATCCTCCGAGTCATTGTGTAACATCCCTGTGGCAATTTACATTACATGGAAAACCATACTGAAAAAGCATTTATGCCTCTTTTTAAGAGGTCTTTAGAGGAATATGGGTATTGACCTTCCTGTAAAAGTTGACCATGATTTCTGCTTTTGCTGTTTATCTCATCTCTTCTCCTTCCCTTGGCTCTGTTGGTCTCAAATGAAGTCCAGGATGAAAGCCAGAATACTGCAGGCACAGTGAGCTCACCAGAGTGCCGCGGACCACAGCTAAGGAATCTCAGTCCTTTTCTGGTGTGAAGTTTCAGGGTGACATGCAAAGTTCTAACAGGATCACAGATCATATTTAATCAGCAAAATAAAAGAAAGACAAGTCAACACCCCCAGTGATTACTTCAGAGAGCTTTATAGCCAAGGATAACACCTCTCCCTGATGCAGTCTGCTGTATTTTTCCAGGGTCATTTGCCTTGCTCTTGCAGAAACAACAGGATGGCACTGGGACCTGAACTCTGACTCTCTGCTGTTTCTGTTGTTCTGGATGCTGATACTGCTCTTTCACAACAGCTGAGTTGGATCCAGATGGAAATGTGAGTTATCTTTTCTCTAAAGAGGAAACATTAACAAAACCCCTGACACTTTTATATAGTTAAGAAGTTGCTTCTGTCATTTCTTGGCATGATAGATTGTAGACTATTAACATAGTCTAATTGCTTATGGAAATACCAGATTGTTTCTTGTTAAAGTAACAGATTCACATCAATCCCCATCCATTTTAAATACATGATTTTTAGCACTTTCATGTAAAGAATATGCAAAGAAAAGGGCTTCTTTTTCTTGGTCTTGTAGAGATGAGCATGTTCAAAATTTCAAAATGGAATGATACATATAGACATTAGCTATAACTTCCCAGGAAAAATATTTTAATACACAGAATTGTATATAACTTGTGAGCATTATTCTCTTTTTACAGCAAAGGCAAATCTTTGAAGACTGGTCTGTTCTAAAATGCGTCTTTAGGACCTGTCTGATATCTGCTTGTGTCATGCCATAAAGGACAATCAGTGATAAGAAAATAATATAAAAGTAATTAAAGGTAGAAGTATGTGCAGTAGCAGTAGAAAGTTCCAATTATCTGATGTTTATCCCAGCTTTCCATCTGCTTAATGTCATCTTTTATTGTCAGATTTTTGATGTTTGTGTTTTTAAGAAGAGTTTTTGAACCAGTTAGAACATGTATCTGCATGGTTCACATAAAGCAAAAGCAGAAAACTGAATTGCTGGGGAGCGATCCAGTCAAAGCTCTTACATTTGGGCCATTCTTTCTAATTGAGAGGACTTTTACATTTTCATAATAGTAACAATTAATAATATGAGGAGGAGTCATCTGAGTGTTCTTGATCTAAGAAATATGGTGACAACTGCCTTAGAAGAAGTTTGCAGAAAACAGGAAAAAGGAAGGAAGCCATGGGTAGACTTTGCTTCAGATAACCTATGACTTAAGCAGCTGATTCCTTGTCTGAGATTTCCTTTCTAGGAGCTCCTGATGCTCAAGAGAGGGTGTGCCACAAGGCATCAGGTGATGGCAGTGTTGACTCCAGAGCTCTGGAGGAGATTGGCCAATGCCCAAGAATCAGGATCTTCTCCCAGCATGATGAGAAATTTTCCTCTCTTACATCAATAGGCAGGATGTAATATGTGCATTACTCACATTGGATACTGCACCATGTTCACAGCTTTTCCCTGAGCTTGCTGCTAGAGCTGGAGATTTTGAGGGGATTAAAGGGAACCATTTGCATGTAGTGATAACTCTAGTTCTTCCAATGTCAGTGAAGGCTGGGGAGCTGCTTTCATGGACTCGAGCATGCTGAGCAATATCTGATTTTAATACAAACCAAAGTGCTCCTCAGTGCAAGTGTAGGAGGCAGTGTTGTTTGTTCACATCATGCTCATTCTCTGGGGGTGCCTGGGTCATCTGTTTTGTGTACAGAGACATCGTCCCTCACCCATCAGAGCTCCTGCAGCTGCTTGTTGGTGTTCACAAATGCAACCAAGGCCACGAGAGAGCAGGAGCCCATGCTGGGAGGGTGAACCAGAAAGCTGGAATTAGAACAGTTGGATTTTGGCCAGAAACACCAGGGTGAAAAAAACCGAACTCTCCTAAAGAGCTGCTTAGACCTTACGTGGCAGTCACCAGCAGGATGTTTGTTTTCCATCTCCTCCAAGGGACTGCACATCCAGCCATAGTTTCCCATCTTAAAGCTGTTCTGGGACTTTTGTTCAGGACTGACTCAGAGGAAATGGTGCCACTCAGTGAATCACTGTGTGACTTCCCCCAGTTTGAGGGTTTTCCTTAGAGACCATTCTGCAGCCTTCCTCCCCAGTGAATGGATGGATGGATGGATGGATGGATGGATGGATGGATGGATGGACAAACAGGAGCCACAGGGATGGCAGCACAAAGAGCACTGGCACCACAGGCAGGACGCTCTGTGAGCTCACTTGTAGCCCTGGGCCTGCTGCAGCAAAGGAATACACATATGCTTAACTCTACACTTCTGAGGCATAATCCCATTAATTTAAATGGGATTACTCATGGGTTTAAATTCCTGCAGGATCAGCACTGAGGTCTGTTGCTGCAGCTGCCGGGGGCACCACAATTAATGGTGTAACAAGAGTTTTGCTCCTTCTATAACCAAGGGCTGCGTTGCTGAATCTCAGTGCTGCTCATAGCCTCAAGCCTGAAAAATGAGCCCTTCAATTCAAAGGTCTCTTGGGCTTTAGCTTTGCTTCATCCTCCTTTACTGGTAAACCAGACCTTCCTAAATTGAACTCTCCTATGGTTTCTGTGTCTTCTTCATTGTCCCCAGGCTGCATGGAGGACTTGTGTGTCTACCACTGTTTGTGGATTAGTGGATCACCTTAACCCCCTTGATCAGTGCAGTACAGTGAAACACACACAGTACACCCGCCCCCACTTATCTTCTCTAAACAAGCATATTTCCTCCTACTTAACATCTTTCTGCTAATCTCCACCATCCTGCTGGAGCAGGCTGCCTCTGAAAAGAAATATTGTCTCTATTTGCCCTCAGGTCATTTTGGTCATTGGATCCTAGTGCCAGCTGAGGAGTAAATCCATTGTCTGCAGGAGGAAGGTTAAAGCTGGGGATGTAAAAATTACCTAAAAGTGCTCCCCTCCCCCTTGATTTTTATTTGGATGGATAATCTATTTTCTATGTGGTTGCTGGTTTTCTGTCTGAAATCACCTGGCCACTTATATTTTAAATGAATCAGTAAGGCTGTGAAGTTAGTGCCTTTATTTTAACAAATAGCTTAATGAAGGAATTATTCAATAGTTTGCTTTTAAAGGCTCATGCACAATGTTAGTACATGTAAGTAGGTCTAACACATATAGAATCGGGAGAGGCAGTCTCTGAGGGAAAGTGAATTTCTTTTGTTTAACTGCATGCATTTTAACATTTTGGGTTTAGAAAAAATAATTCTCCCACTGGAGACCTTTTATGCCAAGTTTGAGCCTGGAGCAACTTTTTATGGCTCAGTTGCAGTAACCCCTTGAATATGGGGGTTTATAATGGAAACTCTGACAAGCCCTTAGCTAAAGCACTTCTAACAGATGTTTCTGTAATGAAAGGGCTGTGCAGAACAGGCAACAGAGTGCAAACTGTATTTTGTATTTTGCAAAGATTACGGATGATTGTGCACAATTTATAAAGCGATGGTGGCTCTAACCCAAAGTTGCACCCCATGTGTGCGCATACATTAACAGCAGAGTGTTTCGGTAACAGAACCAGCTGTTGAATCTAACTCTTGTACAGATTTTAAAATACAGGTCACTTTTCTCTTCTGAACAGTGATTTGGTAGTGGTGGTGACGACAGGTATGCTTTCATTCAGAGTGCCTTGAAGATGGATGATCAGTACTCCATTAAACAACTGAACTGAGTGGAAACCAAATGTAATCCTCTGTAGCTGAGAGGAACTGATTTGACACTGTGAGACTGTCTTCCCTGCACTGTGGTGTCTCCAGCAGACCTAGATGTGGCAGAATGGACCTTCTGGTCTCCTTCCCTGAGGGGTGGATGGGTGCAAGCTGAGTATCTGGGGTGAACTGCATGGGCTTGTCCCCATCTGGCTCATAGGCCCTGGGGACAGTGTGGATTTGAGCAGATTGGGAGACTCTGGGGATGAAACTGGGCAGAGAATCAGGGAATCGTGTCCTCACAGCACATTTTAACCTCAGAGACCCAGATGTCTTGGCCCACAGTAACTGGAATGTTGAAGTCTGTCTTGAAACAGAATTATTAAGAGAAAAAAAAAGAGCTCAAAACTTACCAGAGAAGGAGATTTTATATCTAAAATGTTACCAGAGGGTATTTTGGGTTTTGTTCTAATCTCCCTGTCAGCACTCATTAAGTGGAGCTCAGAGTCACTGGACCATCATCTGAGGGTGTGCTTGATGGCACTGCATGGACCTTGACAGCCAGCTGCAAGCCACAAGGCCTGTGGAGCCTTCCTAGGCAGGACACAAATGGCATTTATATATGTCACACACACTTTGATTCGTTCCAAATGCGTTCCTTTCTGTGATCATGTTTTGCCAGGCTGAATTCCTTTTGGGTGAGCAGCAGTGACAATGTGTAATTAACATTCTCCTGGTTAATGCTCTGTTAATGTGCTGTACACAGAAAAATGTGGCCCCTGGGGGTGCAGGTAGTTTGGAGTAACTGTGTTCCCTCTATGAAAACTTTTCTCCATGAGTGCAAGAAGCAGAGGCATCTGTTAGTACTGAATGACCGAGGTGAAACTGTGCTTACAACATTCTTCAAGCAACAGTGGAGGAAAAAAAAACCCCTGGATTGACTTTATCAATTCACTTTTGATATAGCATGTTATTTTTAGGGCTTATTTGGCTTGAGAAGTGCATGTTGGAGTGGGGTCCTCCCTGCCATCGCTTTTTGTGTTGCAGTGGACCTGAAAGAACTCCAGCTGCCTGTTGTGATGAAGCCAATCTACCCTTGTAAGAAAGCCTGTGGCATCAACACATCATTCTCTAAGTTGAGCTGTTCACTTGTTTCTGGCCATGCGTTTTTAACTTCTGAGTTATCCAGTCCTTGGAAATGGTTTGGCTGCAGCATTTTTCTGTTTTCTTGACTTTCTGTCTTCGCTTTTGTTTGTTATGGTCCTGACACAAGTCAAAGTTAGCCTTCTTCCCAAATGCTGCCTTTGATGTGTCAGAGCTGAAAGGGTGCTCTAGCTGCCACAGGCTCCTGAGAAGAGCACAAGCCACCCTGGAGCAGGAGCTGTGTCATTGTCTGCCTGTCCCTTGGCCATTAATTCCCTTGTAATGAGAAGCTCAACGTTTTCACCAGCCTGCTCTTATCTTTCTGTGGTAGAGTTATCAAGAAGCAACAGATAGTTTTGTTCTGCGTAAACCCAGTAAATTGTCATAACGGTATCAAATGTGGGAAAGTTATGTTTATCTTAGGAGAGGGACAAATAATACAGTTATAACCACAAGCAGAGAGGAGAGGAAAACTGGAGCAGTGCAGTGCAGGAGTAGTCTCTGGAGAGCATTCCCTCCAGCTTACCCTTCATCAGTCAGTGTGGCTTAAAGGGATAAACATTTTATGCCTTCTTTCGCCTACGCCGCAGCCACCTCATCTGTTGGCAAATTTGGGCCTTTGCTGTTCTAGCCTTAACAGACCCCTAATAATCCTCCTTTGAAGGACCTGTTTTGATTTTTAAAGGAATTACATTTGCAGGGCAATAAGCTATAATCAAAAGTTCACTGCTCAGATTTAGGAATAGCTGATTTCTGATGTGCCTGCCAAAACTGACTTTGGGCAAGGCACAGACATGCACATTTTTGTTGCTGAAAAAAATCAATGGCTTTTTCGGACTGAAACTTTCACTAGCTCTCTTTCCTTAATTGAAAATACAAATAGCGAATTTTGAAACCACAAAAGGATTATGGTCATTAAAATATATTGACATTATATAAGTGCTATATATGCTATTTCAGTGACAAAGACTTGACAGTGTATTGTACTTATTCCTTAACGGAGTGGTCCATCCCAAGTGATCAATGCTAGTCAAATCTGACCCATGGCAGTGAGTGACTTTCGCTACTTACATATGTAGATTATATTTGTTTCCCCAGTGCAATGCTTTTCCCCACACTCAATGTTTTAACCTGCTCTTCCACTGTCTGGCTTCTTGGCAGAGGGCTGTGGAGGTTGCCAGATTGATGAGTGAACTCATCCATCCATTTGCTATTTGAAATACTGGATGTCTTCTAGTTATTTATCTGTTCCTCTCACGGAGGCTCATGTATGAACAGTAAATTAGCTGAGAGTGCACAGTGACATACTCTGAAACTTTAAATTTATGTGTGCATATTTAAGAACATCCATAAAAATGTATTAGGGTATTGCAGGGGTTGAGGGTGGGTTGCTGCATTTGGTCTACACAAAGGGAATCTAAGATGCAGAGTGGTAGGGAATCAAATCCTTTTAGTGCCCAACCTTTTAGAGTATGAGTGATAATGATAGATTTTAATTAGCAGCAGCGTCTTGGTTTGCCATAGCATTATCTTCAACAATTTATTGTCTCCATGCAGTTCATGGTAGCAGAGTGGCTATGAAAAATGAGGAGCAAGGGTTAATTTCTGTCTGCCTTTTAGCTGATGGCAGAACTCCTGATGACTTCAAAGGGTGAAGATCTCACCTCAGGTTTCAGCTGGTCTAAGTTGACATACCTCCATATACTTCAATAAAATCAATGAAGCCCTGATGATTTATTGCAAGTGAGAATCCAGCCCTAAAGCTATTAAGGACTGTAATTTATAAAGCTATAATTATGGAACCATAATTCCATAAAGGGCTTCTGGCGATATCATGGACCAGAGTTAAGTGAATTGTACAAATAAATGTCATGGTCTTGCAGTGCAGTGGAAATACCCCTCTCTCCCTCTAGATAGGACTCTTAGCACAAAGATATTAAAATATATTTTATCCACTCACAGCAATAATTGGAAAAGAAATATTAGCTGCAGACTTGAGACTCCCAGGGCCCTGAATCAAAACATGCATTTTGCAGCAGCCACTCCAAAATTGTGAATGGTTCCCTGCACTACCATGTTAACGCAAGGCATAAAATCTCCTCTCAAATTTGATGTTTATGTTATTTATCATTATCCATCAGCTAGATAGTAGGGCTCAAATTTCAATGCTGGATGCATCCAGATAGCAGATAGGTGTTTGAACTTGCATAATATAGCAATGTAAGAATGAGAGGAAATGGCCCCAAGTTATACTGGGGAATATTTTGACTAGATTTTAGGAATTTTTTATTATTTTTTTTCTTCACAGAAAGGGTTGTAAAACATTAGAACAGACTGCCCTGGGAAGTAGTGAAGTCACCATCCCTGGAAGTATTTAAAAAATGTGTGGGCATGGCACCTGAGGGCATGATTTAATGATGAACATGGTAGTGGTACTAGGTTGATGGTTGGACTTGATGATCTTAAAAGTCTATTCCAACCTTACTGATTCTAAGACTCCATGGTTCTAAAGCAACACCTGTGTGTGCATGAAAATGTACCTCAAAGGCAGGAGTGGATGGAGTCTAATGCTGGGAAGGAGACAGCGTAGATATTTCAGATGCAGGAGCATAGACTGAGTAGGATGAAATTTAAAGTAATTCACTCTTCTACCTCTCTTCAGCCCTCTTTCTCCATTCTTTTTATGAATCTGTACCTGGATATTTAATCTCCCAATTAGCCAAAGCCATACACAAATACTCAATCATCCCATTCTTGCGTAAGTGAAGTGAGGCTGTAAAGATGTACATGCACCACTGGGTCTTCCTTCATTTAAGAATCTGCCTCTGCTGGTCTCTCTGCAGCCTTTAAGGCCTCTGAAACTGCAAGGAAACCCAGATGTAATTAATTTTCATTACGAAGATACACCCAAATCACAACCCTCAAACAGTCTGGGGCTTGGAGAAAATGCATGGATCAAGATTCAGTTTGGACTAGATGTGATAATTCTGAGAATTCAGCTCTCTCTTGACGAGGAAAAGCATATTTTTTGTGAGTCAGCCTTTTAAAATCGAGGCAGAGGAAGAAATTTTTAAAAATTCCCTGCAAAAGTGAAAACCTTTGAGTAATATATTTTCCCCTTCTCATTTGCTCATGTAACAAGATATTTCAAGCAACATACTCTGCTGTTGGGCATGGCATATCAGTCACAGCTCCAAGTATTTGTAACATCAAGCAACTGAAAATCAGCATCAGATTCAAGTCTCCCTTGTGTCACTGTAAACTTTATTTTGTCTGTATTTGCTCATTCAGAACTGTAAAGAAAATAAATGACAGATTTCCTCCGTGGAAAAGTCCTGCAGAATTTAACATTGGTGAAATCATGAGGATCTTCAAGGATGTGGGACTGTAGTAAAAATCAGAACTGCCCCCTGAAATTCAGCAGATTTCCTGTCTATTCTACAGCATTTTATATGTAATTTCCTGTTAAAATTAAAATTATTAAAAAGCCCCAAAATAGTCATTAGCAAGGCTAGAAATTCCTATTAAGTTGTGAAGGACTTTTTCTTTGGGACTCTGGCAGGTTAACTGCAATATCTGAAAGCTTTGGCTCTGGCATGTGATGGACTGAGTAGCAGTGAGACTATCCACCCTGGAAGGTATGTCTCAGCATCTCTCAGTGCAACCCCTGTTCCAGTTTCTGCAAATGAAACAACCTCAGCCAGGCTCTGAATCAGCAACCTGTACACCATGGCCTCAAATCATTCTCTGGAAAATCTCACTTCTGAGTCTTGTTGAAGTCACTGAAAATGAAGCACATGGTGGAGGTACTTGTTTAAGCAGCGCTTTGCTGTGCCAAGCTTAGGCCTGATCCTAAAATCAAAGCATAGCTTTTTGCTGCCTTCAGTGGGCTCCAGGGCAGGTGCTATGGCAGCATCTCCCCCACGCTAGGATACATAGCATGTTATTCCACCCACTGGATTTTTCACAGGATGCACAAGATGCAAGTGTAGCTTAAGGCTGAAGACATATGCACAAGTGAGATAAGGATCGTATCTGGGAATTTGCAGTGAGACTGTCCCAGTTTATACAGCTGAAGATCTAATCCTGGCTATCTAATAAAACAGTTAATCTTCAAAATCATTTCAGCAGACTGTGCTAAAGGAGCCCCTAACTGGCAATTAACTCTGGTTTTTAAATAAGCCGGGTGTACATTTTAAATATCTGCACATAATTCTGGGAAAATGATTCATAGCGATGCAGGCAGACCTGAGGTGAAAAACATCTCAGAATAAATTGGACAGATTATGGCATACATCAGTTCCTTTTAGGAAGAGGAACCCAAGTTTTATTGAAACCTCAGATAAGGAAGTGTCATGGTTTAACCCCACATGGCAACTAAGTACCATTGCAGCCACTTGCTCCCTCCCCCCTACCCCTGGTGGAATGGGGAGGAGAACTGGAAAAAGATAAAACCCATTCGTTGAGATAAGAACAGCTTCAGAATCAAAATAAAAAAAAAAATAATAGTAATGAAAAGAGAAATAACAAAAAGAGAGAGAGGAATAAAACACATGAAAGACAAGTGAAGCACAATACAATTGCTCACCACCCACTGACTGACATACCATCCATGCCTGAGCAGCAATCAGCCCCTCTCAGCCAGCTCACCCCAGTTTGTACCCTAAGCATGGTGTTCAGTGGTGTGGAACATGACTTTGGCCAGTTTGGGTCACCTGTCCTGGCCATGCTCCCTCTCAGCTTCTGGTGCACCTGCTCACTGGCAGAGCATGGGACACTAAAATGTCCTTGACTCAAGGTAGGCACTGCTCAGCACCACCAAAACATCAGAGTGTTATAAAGATTATTCTCATGTTAAATCCAAAACACAGCACTGCACCATCTACTAAGACAAAAATGAACTCTATCCAGATGAAACTAGGACAGGAAACCTCTTCTTTATATGGAAATCTTACCAGAATGGAGTGGGATCACATGCTTTAGTGCAGACTTGTCAGTGAGTTTCTCTTACCACCGTGTACATTGCTGCATATGGTACCACACACTGTACACTGCTGCTTACTGTAATACGGTTGGTGTAATTGACTGCAATGTGTCATCTGATTTATTAAGCTGTGATGAGTCATATGGATACTTAATTGAAATATATTTAATGTTAATAAAGCTCTAAATAAGCTCAAGGAGCAGACCCAAATTTTCCTCATGTTGGGAATGGTCTGTTTTCCAGTGTAAGCAGCAAGGTGTTTCTGTGGACCAGCTTTGCTTTGGGTTTCTGTCGAGACTGTTCATGGGTCCTGTGTGTGCAGAGTGTGAGGGCAGTGGTGCAAAGGCAGTGGTGCAAAAATATATTTAATGTTAATAAAGCTCTAAATAAGCTCAAGGAGCAGACCCAAATTTTCCTCATGTTGGGAATGGTCTGTTTTCCAGTGTAAGCAGCAAGGTGTTTCTGTGGACCAGCTTTGCTTTGGGTTTCTGTCGAGACTGTTCATGGGTCCTGTGTGTGCAGAGTGTGAGGGCAGTGGTGCAAAGGCAGTGGTGCAAAGGCAGTGCAGTGGTCAGAGCAAACGGGTGGTGTGGAAGGAGACAGCATGACCATTGGCACATCCCCTTGCTGACGCAGCTGGCAAGAGTCCAAGGCACTGCTGTCAGCATCCCAGCAGGGCTGTGCTGGAAACACCTGCGCTCCCAGCTCCGGCTCCTTCCTCACGTGCAGGAAGCCAGGCTGGGGCAGGGAGGTGGGAGCACAGCAGCAGTGTGTGCTGCAGAATGGTGCTCAGCAGATGGGCAGGCGTGCACCGAGAGCCCCACGGCCTCTGGCTGCAGCAGATGCGGCGGATGTGAACTTGCTGAATAGTCTCATGCTCAGATGAGCTTCAGCTCAGGCAGGAGTTGCTTTTCCCAGCAGCCCTACAAAATTCTCCCACACCATTGGCGTTTTGGAACAGCTCCTTCAATCACAGAAGTTCTCTGTTAACCTGAATATACTGAAGACATCTCATCACTATTTTGACAGATAAATTAAATAGTGCTAGGAGATTTCCCAAAGCACTGGAACTTGTCTGCACTGTTATATTGTTAGAAAAGTCCCCAGTACAGTTCAGAAACTAGCATGGGTCAGCCACCTTTCCCAGTAGGCAACTTGGAAGAGGGTAAACTGTTCTGGAGGGCAACAAAGCTTAGAAATATGGGTGCAGGCTACTCTAAACTGACTGGACTTAGTGCCAGAAAATAGTCCTGGACATGTTTAATTTGCTAGCAGAAGTGCAGTTGCTGTGTTCCCTGGAGCACTGTATGTAGTGAGGGGCTCTGGCAGGGAATTGCTTGCAGGTGGGCATGGGGAGCGCCCCCAGCACAGGGCTAGTGGGAACTGGGGACATAACCCAGCCTTATAGGGGCTTCCCCATCACTCCCACATGACCACCCATTCTGCAGGCTCTGGCTTGGAGGGGGGCACCCAAAAGAGGGTACATTTCAGTGTAATGGCACAGAACACCCTCTCAGCAATGGTTTCAATCGGTGTCACTAAATGAACCTGATAGACAACCAGGCACAAGGGCAGAACAAGCACATTTTCAGTGAGAGAGCTAATGTGGGGCTCTGCACTGTGCTTCAGGGCAGCAGCAAGGATGTAAGGTCTGGCAGGAGAAGCCGCCACAAAGGACTGAGCAGCTCATCCCAGCACCTATGGAAAGATGAGCTTTCTGCTGGGGCAAACCTTGTGGGAGTTCTGGGTTTAGCCAGCCACAACTGGGCAGGAACCAAAGGTCAAATAATGCTACCCGAGTCTGTTTGCAAACTCAGGCTGCATCACTTGTTTAGTTTTTGTTTCTGCTTTTTGGAGGATTAGTGAGGAATTGTCACGGGGAGCGGAGCTGGGCTCTCCTGAGCTGTCTGGATATGCACCAGCTGACACAAACCTTGAGACTTTCAGGTCATTGAACAGCCCCAGCAGAGCAGGATGGAGACTGTTTGCTTTCTGGGCAATCTTCTGTGGGGGGCTGAGTGCTTCCAAGTGGTGCCCACACTTGCCCTCAGCATGAGCAGGAGCTTGGAATGATGAGCCACCTCGAGGCACTCTATGCTGTGTTCCTGTCCTCTCCCCACCACTCTCCATCTCCTCTCCTGCTTTCCTTGTCCTCCCCCTGCAAGACTCTGCTCCAGTGCAATAACTGCCTGTGAGAAATCAAATGAGAGATTTAGATTTTAATTAGGGTTTGATAGTAATTGCCTTCAATGGGGTTATTTTCACACCACAGTTGACCAAAGTCAGAAGATGTTAAGTCTGTCTCCCTAATAAATCATTCCTCCTGCTCCGCAGGGTTGGAGATGAAGAGTGAATAGGCAGTGTACACAGCATGGGCCTAATTGTCTCCTAAAATATGCAGGCAACTCCCACAGCAGTCAACAGAAAGGCACGTGTGCATCTGAGGGGTCTTGTGTTATTACTGATGCTCTCGCACCAAAGGAGCCATTGTCAGCTTCCCTATCTCCCCCCAGCCCTGGCAGGAGAGTCTCCACGTCTGCCAGCCAGGAGGAT
Source organism: Acanthisitta chloris (assembly GCF_000695815.1). Taxonomy (NCBI): domain Eukaryota; kingdom Metazoa; phylum Chordata; class Aves; order Passeriformes; family Acanthisittidae; genus Acanthisitta; species Acanthisitta chloris. The sequence goes on from NW_008662448.1 coordinate 51,426, forward strand.
GAGCTGGAAGCAGATGAAGAGGAGGGGATATCTCTTTAAAGTCAGACAAAAGAAACCTAATCCCTCCCCTTGCCTACCCCTAGCCCTAAAACAAAGGCTGGGCATAAATTTTCCATTTTCACTGACTGGCCAGGCTTGGAGAGAGAGATGCCAGCTAGAGATCTCTGACACAATTAAAAAATCAAAAGACTTCTGTGGATAAACACTGGTTTGGCACTGCAGCATGATAAATCCTTCCCTAATCCATGCAAAACCTCCCAAACCAGGCAGAGAAATGCCCAGAAAAAGTCAGCTGCTCTGAATTCATCCATCACCATCACCGCATGTAGTCCTACTCCACTGGGAGCTCCCGGTCACCCGCTCCAATTCCCAGAAGCCCAAATTTGTCTTCAAAATCCTGTCTGAACTGAGCCACACAGCCCACTGAGCCCTCTGCTCCTGCAGGACATTGCCTGGCTTTGGCTGGCAATGTATAGTTTGTACCAACAGGGAAGACTTGATTCCTTGTTAAATAACCGACATCAGAAAAATAGGGCAGGGAGGAACTCCAAAGCACTCTCTGGTCTGCAGGACATTGCCTGGCTTTGGCTTGGCTGGTATAGTTTGTACCAACAGGGAAGACTTGATTCCTTGTTAAATAACCGACATCAGAAAAATAGGGCAGGGAGGAACTCCAAAGCACTCTCTGGTCTATCTCTGTCGCTGCCAGTTAGCATCAATGAGAGCTTCCCTGCTCCTGGCAGATCTGTGCTCAGTAGCACTGAGGTGATGCCCCTCTGAGCCGAGCTGAGTGAACACCTTCCCTTTTGGCAGCTCCTGCAGCTGATGGGTTTCTCCCTGCTTCGTGATAAACGTATTTTTCATCTCTGAGTGCGTGTGATAATTAATAAAAGCTGAGGGCCAGAGCCCCACCTGGTACAATTTGGCAGAGCTCCAAGGAAGGCAGCAGAGCTCCACTGGTTTAGATCAGATGATAGACTGACTGTGCTCTTGAAATTCCTGCAAACCCTTTGAGCTAGTGCTGTTCCAGTCTTTGCTGGGGCATCCGTAGGAATTGCTTATTCCAGCATCTCCAAGGAGGAAGAGCTCATTTGGTGTTTAACAGCACAGCTGATGACATGCTTCACCTTGGAACAGGAACTGGATTAAGGCAGGGAAATCAAGGAGAACACTTATTTTCCCAGTCTACTCATTTACAATGGAAAAATAAACCTCCTTATTAAAGAGATGAAGGTTAAACACACTCAAGCACACACACATACACACAAAAAAGAGAAATATTAAAAGTATCTTTACATTTTCACAACAACGGGTTTAGGTTTCTGATTCTCTTATTTCACAACACTGCAGAGGATCTTAAAGGGATTGATGGCTATGCAAGGCAGAGGCTGTGCCTCTATTTTCTTTGGAGAGTACCTCTCTGGCTGTTGGTTCTTGCTACCAGAGAGAAATAACAAAAAGCTGAAGGGATAAGACAAATATGCTCCTTCAAGAGTTTCTAATAAAATGATAACATTGAGTGAAACTGCCAGTACGTTCTGTGTCCAGATGCACTGCAGCAGAAGGGAAGGATTTAACATGTTTTGAAAATGCCAATTGCCTGTTGCCAAAGATGCATATGATCCCACTGCCAGTAGGGTAGGCGGCAGGGATGAAGATGTCAGAGGAGACATCATTCTACCTAGGCAACATTGATTTCGCACAAGAAGACAATGCAAAGATCATCCTGTTTCCTACAAGGAAGATTCCTTTTCCCCTTGTGGTTCACTCTGGATTCTTCATGGGAGCAAAGCTACTTTTACAGAAGCCCTTTTTGCTCCCTGGAATGTTTTTATGGTGACAGCAGCCAGGATATAGGATGTAAGTACTTTTCCATCTAGAAAAGGGACTTCTGTGCACCCCCTCCCCATGGCTGAGAGCATTTCCTGGTCCTCTGCTGTCACATGGGATGTTGGGGCAGGTGCTAGAGTGGCAATGTAGCTGAAGGTCATGCCCAAAGCATGAGTCCAAAGAACAAATGGATCTTGTGAGTCCAGGGCTGGTATCCTCAGCATCCACTTGCCTGTAATCAGGGTGTCCATGTAGGAGTGGTGAAGCCCCATGTGTCATCAGCTCCTGGCTGTGCTGCTGCATCCCAAGGAGGTTTCATTGCCATGTTTTGTGGGTGGGATCAAACGGAGCGTGTATTTCTGACCTTCTGAAGTGTCTCAAGATGATCCTCCTGTTTTCTTCAGAATTGCAAACGGAGCATGTATTTCTGACCTTCTGAAGTGTCTCCAGATGATCCTCCTGTTTTCTTCAGAATTTTTTCTTCCCCTTGTGGGTCTCTCTGGCATGTTTGGTAGAGGCTAGGTGCGAGTTTGTATTCCTGGTTTGGCCAGTCCAGACTCCAGAGGCCTTTTTGTAACCCCTTCCCCAGTTCATAGGTTTTAAGCATATGTCTAAATCCCTCCCTATTGGGGCAAGCATTAACCACAGTCTTAACCTGAAACATGTGATTAGAAACCATATTTCAGTGGGAGTTAAGCATATGCTTAAATTCTGCTCTGTTCTAAATGGATACTTTCTTGAACTGGAGCCTACATTTTTTTTTGTATGATCCATCTTTGCTCCTCCACATACCTTTACTGCAAATTATTCTGCAATACACATATGGCTCAGTGTGTTACTCTGTGGCTTTTACACAAAAAGCCCAATTGATACATCACATACTTAACCTCTTGAACAAAGGAGTTAACTTTACAGGATCAATTTACAAGCAGGGGCCAAAGCTTTTGGATGGAAACTAGCTGTCATGTGGTGTGCAGTCGAAAGAGCAAACAGCTTATTCATTATGATAGCATTGGATTCAGAAACAAAACACAGACGGCAGAAAGAGCCTGCCTAGATTTCCAAACATATCGCCTGTCCCCTCACTGAAGCATGTTTATTTAAACCCTCTCTCTGCTCATGCAGTCAGTTGTTAGACTTAACTCCCAATTTCCCCATGTTAGGAGTTTCAGCCTGGGCCCTATGGCTCACACTGTGCTCTCCATCACACATGGGCAGCTCCCACTAAAGCGAGCAGGAGCTGCACTTCTGTCTCAGCGGTACAGCTTTGACAGCAGTGCTCAGAAGGAAGTGAAGCACTGGGCTCATTTGCCAGTTTGGTGTGTTTGTGCAAGAGCACACACCACTCACTGAATCTGCAAACCCCCCATGTTTGAGCATGACCCTTTGAACGACAGTCCCATGGTCTTCACTTTACCCACTCACTTGTCTGCCCTTTTTTCTTGTCGTATTAATCACTCTCATCTCCAGGCACCCAGATGTGCTCATTTTACTTTCAGTATAATGGATGCAGAGGCCATTAAGATGATGGTTTAAGTCTGTTACTGCTTGGCCATGGAAACTTAACCCCTGTCGGCAAATGCTTGGTCACAGAAATGGTTTCATCAATCTGTTACTGCTGTCTGCAAGACCTTGCTCTGTAAAGCTCATGTGAGCTAATCCTGCAGGATCTGATCCAAAATTTACTGAAGTGAGTGGGAGTTCTTCTACCAATTTATTGGCCTTGGCACCAGGATTTTAAGGGGAAGAAAAAAAAAGCATTATAAGAATGAATTCAACTGCTTTAGGCAGACACTATTTACAGTGTAAAACAGCATCACCAGTTGCCTCCAAATTTAATTCAGCAGGCCACCTACAATTTTTTGCATGTCCACCTACAGTCATATCAATCAGAAATACAAACCCAGAAATAAAGTGACTTTGGTATGTTATTCTCCAGTTTTTTGAAGTTGAATTTGGGGAGATTTCTATCCATTTCCTTTGCCATGTACCCACTTTTGTGTTACTGCTTGGTACTGCTCTGTGGGGGTGTGTTGGCTTACACTCAGGTGTTGAGCCCCACATTTACAGCTGTACTGTGAGTCATCAGGAGTCATGGCCACAATCAGGCTGCAATAAGGAGGGAGCCACAGCCGAGTGAAGACATGAACAGCAGGGAAGGAGCGACAAAAATATGGAAAACATGTTTTATATCAAAATCAGCCATCTGGGCCCACTGCCTGTCCAGTGGAAATGGGCTGTAAGTGGGACAGTACGAGGTCTCCAGGCTCCCTTACTAATTACAGGGGAATTCAGGTCCTGTTGGGAATTCCCAATTTAGACTTACAGGCTCAGCACAACCCACAGTGCTGAGAAAGTTCAGCTCTGGACTCTCTAGTCCAAAGGGATTGTCTCCCAAGACAGGCCCTTTGACTACACATAGGCTAGTGACCTAAACAAGGTCAGGGCACAGGTGGGAGATGCTCCCTGTTAATTATTAATCCCTCAGAGGTTTTGGCCTGTCCCAACTACTGTTGCCACAGATACTGTGGCATACCTGGGAGGACCATAGGGGTCAGCAGGTAGAGAGGATGAAACTGTTGTGGTTTGGGGGTACAGAGTTCTATGGGTGCTAGTTGTATCACTACAATTGCCCTTAAGAAGATGCAAAGTATGCTGTGTGGGTTTATTTACCAATACAGGTTTCTCCTTTGACCCAAGAATCAATTTTTACATCTAGGCTACATGACAACACTGCCTCTAACTGAAATGCTGGATTCTGGCTTGTCCATCCATGCACATTAGCAGGAGCATCTCTTAGCAAGGAGACACCTGGAGCAATGTGCTGCTCCCTTTGACCATGCCACCTTCCTACTTGCTGTAATCATCATGTGCCTGCACAGCCTAAGCCCTGGCACTGTTCCTGCTCATAATAAAGTCCGTCACTCAGGCAGACAGTTTGCCTGGTAACACAGACTGGGGTAGGAAACAGGCTTTCTACTCTGGCATTGGAGGCATAATGCAATAGGGACAAATTAGCTAGTTGGGTTTTGCTTCCAGTAATGGAGCTTGAGATCATTGCTAACAGATGGAAACCAACTTGAGATGGGTCTATGCATTTCTATGCATTTCTCTTGAATGCCAGATGAATATTTATCCATATCTGTAGCTTGTTCTGTTTTAGGATTTTCTTCCTGAAGAACATGGACAAGAATCTCTGCAATGATTTTGGCACAAAGTCTACATACATCTTGCCCTGGGCCAAGTGATGAGCAGGGACATAAATGTGCTCACACAGGTCAGTTCACAGCATGCATGAGAGCGTCCTTGCTGCACACTGTGGGCAGAGAGCCTCTTTTCTTACAAGTAGTCATAACTAAAGGAGTTAGCCATCCCTTCTTCCTGTAAAACTTAAGGAGGTAGTTACCTAACCCCCTTACACATCTTTGAAAATTCCAGCCATAGTATTCAACAGCCCCACTTTGAACATCACTTGCAGAACCCGAGTGGTGGTGAAGGGTCAGATCTTCCAGGCCTGGGAAATGCTACAGACTTCATCAAAAGCAAAATGATAGCAGTAGCTGTGCTGAAAGGCATATGGATGTGGTACAGAGGGTCACTAGGCCCTCTGCATGAAGGAGGGGTAGCCTTGCCTTGCAGTCTCTGAAATGCTGCAGAGAGTAGTGTGGGTGAAGGAAGCAGGAAACCAGCTCAGAAGTCAAGACTATTGTGGCCAAGAATGGATGGAGAAGTTTTCTGGGTCTTGCCCATGCAGGGATTTGCTGTGGCAGGCTCATGCAGTTAATGTTTGTGCTTAGGGGTGTGAGCTGTGTGTGGTGCACAGCAAGCAGAGGACTGCTGGATGTGCTCAGCTGCTGTCTAGGATGCTGACCCCCCAGCTTGAACAGCAACATTGCCCCAGTCATCTTCATCTGGATGGATGTGGTCTTGTGACTTGGTGTTTCTGAGGGCTGACAGCTTAGATACTGCCCCATCCCCTTGTTCTTGTCCTCTGCCCTGCCCTGCTGGAGACATCTCTTATCTGCCAAGGTCTGCTGCATGTCAGTGCAGAGAAATTAACAGAGCCTGAGCAGGCTCTTGTGGTTTCTGATTTGCTTGTCTATATATTCAGAAATTATCAATATGTTCTGAGCAGATCAATGTGGCTTTAATGATTGGGAAGGAAAAGAAACAAACTCCAGTCATTAAGTGCTAATCACACAGTTGCTATATTACATAGACAGGCCTGACAATGAACTATCCATCTCACTAACTGCAAAGAGATCACTGAATCAATTTTTTTGCATTAACATTTTATTCCTTCCCATACTAGACATTTGTTCAGCTTGTTTATACTCATGCCACATGGCACAAGCTGTGGAGTCAGTAATAAACAAGGGGAGACATTTATCTTTGGAAACTTAGGCCAAGCCAAAAAAGTTGATCACTTGTTTTTGTAGAAGAATAACACATGTGAGATTTACTCAGATAAATCCCCCCAGCGGTAATGGGATTGCCTATGTTAATTGCCCACATAATAAATTCCGGTAACAGCAGCTAGGGTTTTACAGCAGGCAGCAGGTTTTTATCATTCCATAGCTGATGATGCCAGCAATGCAGGGAAGTGCAGTGTCATGACATCTCTCTAAACTGAGGCAGGTCTGGGTTCAGCCTCTTGAACACCAACTTCTAAGTGCACCTTCTGCTAATCTCCTCTGAACTTGGGCAGTGGGGTCATGGCCTGACTGCCACCTCCCTGCCCGAGCCCCTCAGTGCCTCTGGGTGTCAGGGTCCCTTCACAAACATACCAATGGATGAGGTTTTCAGTACTTCCCACCTCTTCCTCCCAAACCATGACCATGCTTAAATTCACCCCTAAGGCAGCCAAGAGAGGCTGCTTTCAGGGGTGGCAAAGAGCTTCCTGCTGTGATTGCTGAAGCATGCTGACCTTCACCACATTTTTCCCCCCTTGTTTTTGCTATTTTTGGTCAATCCAGAACAGCCAGTGCACTTAGAAGGTGATGGAGTGCGTGGCCAGGTGTGTGGCATGCATGTGCCCTGCTCCATGGCAGATTCCTTGCCTAGGTGGATGGAAAGATTTCAGCAATTTTGTGTGTAAACTGCTGATACACAGGCTGTGCTTCTGCTATCCCCTCCCCCTTCCCTTTCTCCTGTATTCAGAGCAGCAACTCCCAGGATCCTTTTTCCTTTCTTATCGGTCTCAGCTTCCTTGTTTACTTCTCTGGTCCCATCCCATGCAAAAGGTGACTGTGCATGCACAAAGCAAAAGAAGTTCAGTACATGTCAAAGTCTGAAGCTTACATAGCAAACGGGTTATGCAATTTTCCTTGCCTAAGCTGCTTAAACCTTATGAGAACAAATCATTCCAGTAACTTTTCTGGAATATAACCCTGTGATTGAGAGAGAGCAGAACAAGCAGTTTGCATGCCCAGCCCCTGTGTTATCTACAGGCTAGGCATTTTGCTGGAGCATGGTGGAACTGAGCCCTCCAGAGCCAGTGTGTGTGTGTAGAGGCACACATTTCTCCTCTTCTTACAGCTCAGAGGAGCTAATTTAAAATTTAATTTCCTGAAAGTCACCATTCTCACAAACACAAGCAGATGCCCACTCGATGATGAATCTATTTATATATCTAGCCTGAGTAAAATGAAGCTACTATTCTAAAATCTATAAGGGTAAGTGGAACTGATACTCATGTGGACATGATCCTTTTCTGCTGGGAAGCTCTTACACACAGAAACATTAACAGGATTTACAAAATCCATCTGTTTGCAACACCAGCATCTCGGAGTGCAGTCAGTGCATTCAGACTGTAAGTCACAGCAGGTGCACACTGTGGCTGACTCACACAGCATACAGATAGCCTAGTGCTGTTCCCTGTTTCCTCTCTCTGACAAAGAGCACATTTTTACTCATAGAATCATTCAGAAAAGCTGATTCGAATTTGCCAAGTCAGAAAATTCAGAACTCAAATTATTGGAATCAGTAGATGCAATAGGGAAAATTGGAAAGTCAAAGTACAGCAACAAGATGCAAAGCATTTCCGCTGGTGTTTTCAGAGCCCCTTGTGGCTGAGGATCTCTGAGCTCCTTGTAGTTATTAATGAACTAAAGCTATAGCATTCCCAAGTGCTGGGTAATTTTATTATCCCCTCTGCTAAGAGGAAAACTGAAACAGAGAGAGAAAGTGGCTGGGCTGTGATTTGTCAGCGTAGCTGCTGGAGGAGGAGGCTTTGGGATTTCAGAGCAGACAGCATGGGAGTGGTGTGGGAAGAAAAGTTGTTGCCTCTTTTGGGGCATGAGGCTAGTGTCTAGTGAGTAATTCTCCTCATGGACATAAATGGAACATATTCTGCTTTGTAATGGTACTGGAGGTCTTCTCTCTCCTCTTTGCTGGGGTTCCCAAAGGATCACAGTGGGAGAGCAGCTGGGGCAAGTTTGCTCAGTGTGGACTCCTCAGAGAGGCAGTAAGGAGGGAGGACCTCACATAAGGGACAGCTGGCATTTATTTGGACTTAATTCTGGTATAGGATAAAAAGGACCCTTTCCATGTATTCAGCACTGCAGAACTGACCAGGGATTTTATCTTTGCAAGCACAAGTGTGAAAAGCTCAGGGCTGCCAAGGCAGTTTCATTTTGCTGTTTTTCTGAACAGTCCTTTCTTTCCACTGATGTTTTTTTTCATCCAGGTTGTTTTCATGTCAGATTTTGAATGGGTGTCCTGTGTGAGTCACAGTAAAGGGGGAGGAAACCCCATTGCTTCAAGAAATAAAATAATGAAAAGGCGTTTCTCGTTTAATTGCGGAGGAGACTCAGTAATTGCCTGAGATGCATTTCTTTGCATTTTATTTACTTTTGTTCCTTCAGATGAATGCTGTCCTTCCTTTCCAGATAAATGCCTGGCTAAACCAGGGGCAAAATTTTAGTCTGTGGCCAGCAATAGTCCTGGGGAGATGTGGCTCTTCATGACTGCTGCTCACATGGGGGCTACAGGCTTGCAGCTGGGGCTTGGCAGAGGTATTCAGCTGAGTTTGACTTAGTGACTAGCAGGATATAAACTGCAGAGACACAAAGCTTGGAAGCTCATTTGTCCTCTCTGAAATGCTTTTTGCAGGTCACTAAGGTGTTGTCAGTGTGAATGTGGCCTGACAGATATCATACTAACAGCAGTTTCCTAGGTGCTGTCCTGGATTCACTGTCCTTTTGCAAGCACTATCTCCACCACACCATGCTGCTGTCTGTATTTCCAAGGCTTCTTCATGATAACCTTGTGTGACAACATTTTAGCGAAGATTTGTAGAGCTGTCTGTAGCTCTTGTTTTTACGGCTTCAATCCTTGCTTGTTTTCCTGACATGTTTCTGTTGTTTTCTTCTTGCTGTACTTCCTTTTTTTTTCTTCACCTCCTTATTTTGGGAAAGAGGCCTGTGAAGAATGTGAGTCATGTGCCATATGCTTGGGGAAGGGTCTTGCTTCATTTTTCCTGTCAGGAGGGTTAAGTCAGGAAGGAGCTTTTGACTGGAAACATTTTATCACCAGCAGAACTGTGTCAGTGAGTTGTGAATGGAGAAGCTGCTGAAGCAAGAGCAGATCCTTCAATTGCCACCTGAAATGACTGGAAACAGCAGGCCACTGGGGTAGTAGCAGTGACCCAATACAAAGGCTCTTTGGTTCGACTAGCAGACAGTTTGCTTCTCCATCTTTTAATTGTCACAGTCCAGCAGTTGGGATCCTCTAGCTTATGTTCCCTTGAGAATTGGGGTTGTGGACACATTTAGAATGTCGAATCATTGAACCATCAAGGTTGGAGGAGTCCTCTAAGATCATCTAGTCCAGCCATTAGCCTGCCACTCTGCTTTAACCCCTAAACCCTAAACCACATCCTTCAGCATTAGATCCAGACACCTCTTAAGCACTTCCGGGGATGGTGACTCCAT
>NW_008662449.1:0-726 GCF_000695815.1 Acanthisitta chloris
AGGTCCATTCCAACCCTTTAATTCTGTTATTCTATATACTCTAAATGGATTTTCTAGGCCCTCTGATAAAAGGGTAATCACAGAGGGTAATAAAGGAAATAAATAAGGGCTTGAAGCCCCTATAAGATAATTGGGAGAATCACCCTTTGTAAAACTCTGTCTACCTTCAGTAATGCTAAATATCCAAAATATTTTCCAGAATAGTAAAAATCTATACATTTCTGAAGAACAGAATGACATTTTAATGAAGCTCCTTACTTTCGGTAATTAAAACAGTAAATTCAAGTAATACCACATATTTTCAAACACCTGAGCTCCAAAAACTCCTCTCTAAGTGAGGAGACACACCTCAGATACTCAGACCAGTAAATTTACCTTTCTATCTATATAGTAGAATACCTTTCTATCTATATAGTAGAATTATTTCAGTTAGTTTTGAAGTATCTGAATAATCTGGATTTTAGTTGTTCCTAGATTTTAAATGCCCATAGCAATTTAAGATAGACTGTGATCCTCTCATTTATTTTTGCATCACACTTTAAGTTTTTTAAACCTTCCTGTCCTTTCACACCTTCATTCTGACTAGGAACATGGTGATAATGAAGTCCTCACAACAGCAGTGTCATGTTAACCTTTTATCTGTTGCTGTTGATTCTGGACTTCACCATTTTATAGTCTCTTCTAGTTTAACTCTCACACTGACTTAGTTCATTATTCTCATGTTAT
>NW_008662450.1:0-4124 GCF_000695815.1 Acanthisitta chloris
ATCTAAGTTTCTAAGCAGATCTCTAACCACTTCCTCTAGGATTTCAGGGGGGCCACTTGGCTTCCTATCTCTGTCTATCAGCTCTAGAAGCCAGTTGTCCTGACAACAACCTGTCCTACAATTGAAAACTGAGGCAAAGAAAGTGTTAAGTACCTCAGCCTTTTCCTCATCTTTGGTCACTCTGTTCCCTCCCATGTCCAACAAGGAATGAAGGTTTTCCTTGCCCTTCCCTTTGCTATTGATGTATTTATAGAAACACTTTTTGCTAGCCCTGACAGAAGTGGCCAGATTTCGTTCTAATTTTCTTCCTACATGACCTAACTATATTCCTGAACTCTTCTTGAGTATCCTACCCTTTTTTCCAGAGTTGGTAAAATTTCAAGAGTTGGTAAACTCTCTTTTTCTTCATAATTTCCTGTAAAGTCTCCCTGTTCACCCAGGCCACCTACCTTCCCTGCTGGCTCACCTTATGGCACACCAGGACAGCTGCTCCTGCACGTTCAATACTTCCTTCTTGAAGTATGTCCATCCCTCCTGGACCCCTTTGTTTCCAAGGGCTGTTTCTCAGGGTACACTTTGAACCAGACTTTTGAGCAGGCCAAAGTCTGCTCTTTGGAAGTCCAGGGTAGACATTTTTTTTATGGCCCTTCTTGCATCCCTGAGTATTGAGAACTCTATAATTTCATGGTCGCTGTCCTCTAAATGTCCTCCAACCACCACATCCCCCACCAGCCCTCTGTTTTTGAACAGCAAGTCTAGCAGAGCCCCACCTCTAGTAGGCTCATCTACCAGCTGAAGTACAAAATTACCCTCTATGCACTCGAGGAACCTCTTAGACTGCCTTTTCTCCACTGTTTTAAATTTCCAGCAGACATCTGGCAGGTTAAAGTCACCCACAAGAACACACGAGGCATCTACCACCTCTCTGAATAACCTGTTCCAGTGTTTCATCCCCCTCATCATCCTGATTGGGTGGTCTGTAACAGACTCCCACCAAGGTGTCAGCCTTGTTGGCCTTCCCCCCGATTCTGATCCACAGACATCCAACCTTGTTGTTACCAACTTCAAGCTCTACAGAATCAATGGACTCTCTGACATATAGAGCCACCCTTCCACCTCTCCTACCTTGCCTATCCCTTCTGAAGAGCTTGTAACCATCCATGGCAGCACTCCAGCCATGTGAGTCATCCTACCACGTTTCTGTGATGGTGACTATGTCATAACTTTCCTACTGCACGATGACCTCCAGCTCTTTGTGTTTGTCATCCACACTGTGTGTGTTAGTGCCTAACTGGCATCCCACCCCTAGGCTCATCTCTAGAAAGCCTGGTTTCCAGCCCTTCCCCCTTTGAACCTAGTTTAAAGCTCTCCTGTTCTGTTCCCTCATGTAAAATTACCCATGGACTTTTTTATTTTCAAGCCTTCCAATTTATCAGGGTAATATGCTATTACTATGCAGTTCACTAGTTATTGTTTGCCTCACTTGCAGATATTTTATGTAGATTTTATGTAGATAAGCCACTTGTAATGCTGAATTTTGATAGCCCATATGAGGTCTAAGAGGCTCAGCTTAGACATTGGTGTGCATTGATGTTGTCAGAAGACACATCTGCATCAGTTAAGCCATGGGTGTCATTGTTAGTCCTAGCAGAGAGACAGAGGTCACCTTGAGTTAGAGAAGCACAAAGAGAAAAGGGAAGAGGCTTCCCTACAAAACGCACAGCCCTACAGAATCTGTGGAGAAGGTGAGCTAGAAAAATGACATTATATACAAGACAGTACAAGGGGCTGGGTTTGGGGAAGGTGGGGAGAAGAAAAGCAAACAAAAAGATGAAGTCGTCTCTCTACACAATGAGGTAAGCATAGCTCTCTATGCAATTTTAATCAAGCATTTTGCAATAGAGGAGTTATCAGTTTTTCCAGACTTACCGTGTAATTTGCAGGTAAGAAACATACACATTTTATTTGTGCATACCTCATAGTACGTGAGAATTACACTTCCAAGTCTACTATTGTCACAAAATTAGCATGGATACACAGATGTACCCATTGGCCCAGCTCCAGCTAATGCCTGAACTATCCTTGGCACATCACCAAGCTGCAGTGACTAATGAATGACAACAGCAAAGCCACGATAGCCTTATCTTTCTGACAAGAGCTCTGAAAGCTCCAGAAACTCATCATCACTAACACAAACCCAAGAAAGGAGGGAAATATGCTTTCACTAAGCAGCAGTCTCACTGGGGCCTCCATTTAGGATTACATTCACAGGAGCTTAGAAAACTTCCTCTAATAAAACAGTCAGTAAAGATTCACCAGGAGAAATGTATCAAAGCAAATAGGCATTTTAACCATGCTGGTTTACGAGTTTTTATTATTTAATTTTTTTTCCTGCTCATTTTTCATTTATTAATTAGGTTTGTGAAAATAAAACCATCTTGGGGACTTAATTAAGAGTACTAGAAACCTTAAACTGATTTAAAATTAAAAGCTTGTGTAGTTAACAGCTTCATACACAAAGAAAAAGGACCTAACAGCAAATGCAACATCAAAAAATCAAAATTCAGCAATACAAAGCAGTCATGAGATTACTTGAAACCTCTTCTTTCACTTACACATTCCTACAGTTCTGGCCATCAGGAAGTGCAATAAATGCAGCAAAATTTTTTTGCTGCAGCAAGAACAGTTCTGCAGCAAAAACTATATACTTTAAAGCTAATTTTTCAAAGGCCTCTCAGTTTGTGGTTGTCAAAAGTGGTTTTTTTTTCAATTCCAGAGGTCCTTTTAACTAAAAATACTGAGATATGGGTACATCTATGGGTGTCCCTGAATGCAGGCTAACTTCAAGAGACAGTTTACACAGAAACAATCTAAAGGCAAACCACAGTATCATTTGAAGTGCTGGGAAGGTCAGGGCTGTAACACAGAGCTAAGAAAGGCAATAGTAGAGGAGCACTGGAAAACTGCCATTTAAATAAAAACTGTCTTTGTAAGGCTAAAATATAACATATCTTTTATAGAATTTCCCTTTTAAAATCTGCTCCTTTATATGGTCTCCTTTCCATCACCTTCCCACCAGCTTCACTTTGTACCCCATTCATTGTTGATGGGCTGTATTTCCTCTTACAGATTGCAGGTCCTATGCTGCTGCAGCTCTCCTCACCATGCCAAAAACCATTCAGAGTGCACCAAGCCAGCACTGCAGGCTCTGACTTAGACCTTCTCCTTCTCCCCCAAGGGAAATCACTCCTAACCACAATCTCCATTGCCTGAAGATCAAGATATGTGGTAATTACCTTTGTTGCAGTTTCCACCCCCTCTTGTACTGTTAGGGATAAAGTTTTCAGACATGACAAGTACCTGCACGGTCTTGCAGTGTGTCACAATGCCTGACAGGCTAAATTAACAGCAGTGATGGGAAAAATATGCTAATAGAGATACAAAGCACTAAAACAGGGCAACCTCAAATCAGCTCTAAGCTTTAAAATTAGAAAGCCTCATGAGTAAACCCAGTATATTGATATCCATTACTAGAAAAAGCGTGGATCCAGCAGTTTTTAGAAATAAAGCTGTGACTTGTGTACATAAGTGTATGTGGTACTTGTACAACACATAGGCTACATCTACACTGTTAAACAGTTATGCTCAGCATGCCTAAGAATGGTTCCAAACACTGGGAGCACACCTGTACAGTAGCTGGAAAATGAGGTCCAAGTTTCATCACATGGACTCAGAATGAGAATCTCTCACAGTCTCACATCTGTCCCAAAATATTCTTCTCAATAAGGACAAGAACAATGAAATTTTCCATTCTTGCATTTTCTTGTGTTATGCCAATTTTGAGGCTTCAATAAAAGGAATAACACTGATTTCAGCCTAAAATACTGACCAAAATAATTTTTCAATGATTAAACAGTCTGGATCTGATTTCTTGTTCATTTACTTGTTTGTTTGTTCATTTGTTTGTTTGTTAGTTCAGGTAACTTGTTCGGTAGATAGTGAAGACATGGAAATATTAAAGGATCTCTGCATTCCTAATTCCACTGGCATTCAATTCTGTCTGTGATCTGATCCTCTCTCACTGCTGCTATAGCCTGCTGTCTTCTAGCTTAGCAGCTTTCCCT
>NW_008662450.1:4139-11750 GCF_000695815.1 Acanthisitta chloris
CAAATCCTTTCCCATCATGCAATATAAATGTCAGATTTTTTTAATCTCTCTATTGCCTTCTTATCTCCTGATGCATCAGATCGACTTTCACTCCCTACTTGGAGCATAATAGATAATAATAATTTTTCTTAATCTCAAGTGTAATTTTACACTACCAGTGTAAAATCTTCACAGTCCTATCATCTGCCTTACTCAGTCCCTTCCTAGTCTGACTGCTGCATCAGCCATCAAGCTGCTATTGTATTCCTGGAATCTTCATCCATCAAGTCCAACCATCCTCACAGCCCTTTCAAGTGTCATTTTAAAGATGCAACAACCCCTTCTCTTTCACATTCATCAACAACCCTGATGCCCTGTATTATCTGTCTGCCTCTTGTATTGAAATTTCAGCCTTTCTCAAGGAAGACACAATCTTAGGTACAATCTGGGGAGCTTAGAGGCAACCTATCCTCAAAGGCACAATTTTTATTTTTAACAATACTATTTTTGTATTTATTTGAGCCTGGAATATCAGTATGTTTACTTTTTTCACTTACAAAGGCAAACAATAAGAAGTGGGAAACCTGGCTCGGTGAAGTTGTTTGAGCACTATTTTGTTAAAATTAGCACATTTGGCAACTTTTGAGATCTCCTGTTACTCTATGTCGATTGATGCTTTTTTTGAGGTAAAGGAAAGGGCATTAAGCATGGAGAAACTGACATCAACATTTTGAGATAGCAGCCCTGTGTGGATGCAAATCCCAAGAAATCTGGAGAATCAAACATCTAGATTTAATTTACCAAGTAGTTACAGACAGACTGAAATGCTTTGACATTCTGTGAGTAGCTCTCGTGGGCATTTGAATGCCTCAGAACTGCCTTTCTGAAATTCTTAGCTTGCTAAGCACTTGGTAAAATATTCAGAGGAGGATAATGGCCCCACTGCTGGTGCCTAGGTGCAGACTTTCCCTAACTGTAGTTTTGGAAGACACTGTCTTTCTCTAGAATTGCTACAGTTTATTCGTGACACTACAAAGTCCGTGGTTTTTTATTGTTAATATCATCGTAGGTACCTAGATTTCAACATTAAAAAATGGTTTTTTATTGTTAGTATCATTGTAGGTACCTAGATTTCAACATTAAAAAATAAAATAAAAAGAATGCAAAGTATACTAATATCTGAGAGACTTGCCAATCCCTTCATGAACACCAGCATCTCCATTGCCTGAAACAGCACTCAGAGTTATTGCTCCATCATACACCTTTGCTGTTATCCATTAATCACTTTCACAGCAAAAGTTGCTATTGCACTCCAACTTCCTGAGATGTATGGTAGAAGGAAATAGAAGGAAAAGAGGCTTAAGACCAAGCAGATCAGACCAGAACTCCATATCCATCTGAAAATTCAGTCTTCTCAGATTTGCCCAATTGCATTATTTTGGCTACAGAAATCACAGATGTTAGTGCAGATTAAGGCTATTGCAGTATCGCAAATATGCTATGAATTTTGAGAGCTTGCCTGGAAGAAATGACAACTCAAAAATTTACTTCAAATCACCAGGTTATACCAGGAGCTGCCTGGTGGCAAAGTGAGCTGGCTGTACCTGTAACATCCAGAACAACAGGGTGCAACTAGTTATCTACATTGTGGAATGCAGTCAGAGAAATATGAGTTGCAGTAGCTCAAGAGGTAGAAAGAAAAAAAGAAAAAAAACCACAAAAAAACAGTAGGGAGGAAGGCATGCAGCTGCAGCAAAATAGTGTATTCAACAGGAACGTGAAGATTGTAACTTATTTGGGAAAATGACTAATTCTATAGCATTGAAAAATTAAAGCCTAAGAATTTTGTCTGCAGTATGCAGAGTTATTATTTCAGACTTCCAAAAATGCAAAAAGACCTTTTTTTCAGTTCATACACAATTTATATTTTTAAGATACTCCAGAAATATCTATGCATGTACACATATTTGTGCGCATATATATATATTAAATATATTTGAAGATAAGTATATATTTAGTGAAAGTTCTCTTTCTGAGATTCAAGGACATCCATAGCCAGTTTTACAGTTAAGAAACCATAAAACATAGAGGGTTCTGCATATATAAACACACTAAACAATTTTTGCAACCTTAAGATGTAGTCTGAATTCCTGTACTAAGGATCCAAAAATTAAATAAAGCAAAGAGTTCATATTTCATCTGCTACAACTAAATACAGTGTTTCAAAGGACACAGTCCAGTCAGCTGGATATTCCTTTCTCTGAATTAACACCAGAATGTTGTGGGCAATAATGAGGCAAGATACTGCCTCAGAGTTGCAAATTCCTCTGAAGAGAGTCAGCTGGCTAAAATGTTATTCATTTGCTAACTTGGGTCAGAATTAGTTCAGTTGTCACGTGTGGCAAAATTATTTCCTGACAAGGATGAAGTCAATGGACTCAAAATAAAGAAAGAGCTAAAGAGCACTGGGGAAGCCCAAGCTCACTGGACTTCAAGCCTGATAAAGGGCAGAAAGATTTAAATAAGAAAGGCTGGTGTATACATCTCTGTAATGTCTTATTTAAATTCTGAAAGCTTACTGATGTTATTAAAGCACTGCAGTATTTCATCTAACACTGAGGGATACACTGTGTGCTAAAGCATAATGGGAATTTTCTTGGCCTTTTTTTTTTTGACTATTTGATTGTAGCAGAATACATACAATGAACAATATATCAATTGTTATCCATCAGTTGTTGAATGGCCATCCTCATACCCTAAAATCACAGACCAAAAAATAACTTGCCTACACCACCTAGGAAATATAAAATGCAAGATTCCAAACTGGGTGTTCTTTGTAACTCTGCCTTAAAATGTGCTTTTTCTTTGCATTGTAACCTTTCGGTTTAGTCATCAATAGTAATTGAACATATTGGCATTACTTAGCTATGGCTTTGCTCTTGCAATTATTGCTCAGGAAGAATTCAAATTATCTCCATTGGTATTTTCAAGTCAGAAGCTGTTTTTACAAATTAGAAGTTACTTACAGAGCTTATTTTTATTTGCACTAAAGTAGAGAAATTGATGGAAGCAGAGAAATAAATAGTACATAATTAGCCCACTAGAGGAGTAACATTATGTAGAATTAAATAACATTTAAATATAAAATATAAAACACTAAAATAAAACACAGCATAACAAAGTTTGCTGCAGATGCATGATCTTCACTGAGTTAAGTCCAATAACATGTCATTTATACAAATGAAGATGTACTAAATTTATACAATTAAAAATAAAGAGCACTCTATAAAGGCTTTGTACATTTAACAGCCCCAAAATAAACCTTACACAAGAACATGATTGTGTATTAGCACTTACTCAGAAATAGCAGTGTGAATCAATAAAATGTTTTTCTTTTTCAAACTGTTTCGCACTCCTCTAACTTAAGTAGGAAAATGACTAAAAGTAGGAGATGATAGTCAGTCAGTATTGGGAAGAACAACTAGAGATGTCTGTAGACAAACTCCGTTTTTGGTGAATATTTTATTTTCATTTTATGGTATTAAATTTGCTGAGGGAAGTTGAGTTCTCACTTGCCTTTAAGGGATATAAGCCAGAAAACTAGTTCATCCTTTCCAGCTTTTTTTCTCCCAGTCCTCTCAACTGTCTCGAATGACTTCCTTAAGCATAATGTCAGCAGAGGCCACCAGGTCACCTGTGTATCACAGGCAAATAAATGTAACCTAGATGCTCCATAATTAGTCTGACTTTACTCACCTGAATCCTAATGTTAATAATATCAATAACCTAACGTTAATAACCTCAATTTCAACCATGTACCATCACTGAGGAACAGCAACCACCAAGTTCTCCTACCCCAGACAGCTGAATGATTGGATGTTGGTTAGGTGAGATTTTACAGAGCCCAGCTGGGAAACCATCTCCCACAGCAAAGGGAAAGCAAATATAGTAAAGGCCCCTACCAACCTCACCTGGAAGCAAAGTCTTTCTCAAGCCCAGATTTTATGACTAGGTCATCCAAACAGATTTTATACAAACAAAATAATCTTAGAGTAATTTTTCCCTCAGGTTGCTCTCCTATTTCTTCTTGAGATTTGTAGAAAAGCCATAATAAATACAAAACCCTAACAAGCAAACAAAAAATAGTACAACTGCTCTGTTAAATCTGAGGGCAAGAAGGAATAAATTCCTTCCTGATTATGCAGGAAACTTCCTTCAGCTCTAAAGCGCAAGTCAAGCCTACAGCTACTGTCATCATGTGTTATGAATGTACCAAACATCATATGGCATTTTTACTCTCCCCAATACCCAGTGAGAAAGCAGGAGATAGTGATCATTGAAAAAGCCCCAGATTTGCAGGCCAGAAAGGATTAGTCCAGTTCTGTAGCATGACACATAATGCTTACACACTCACAGACAGATTTTTTTTCTTCAGTCAGGTTAAAGTTTTGTTTTTAGAAAGCTTGGGATTAAAAGATAAAAAACCCCCAAACCCATGAGTTCCTAAGATTTCACTATTCCGGGTCAGCCATTCTGATGTATAAATTGCACTCGCAGACAGAAAGTTGCGTGTCAGGTCGAAGTTTTCTAATTTCAACTACCAGCACTTAGCAGAAAGGCTTTATCATGAATGCTTACACAGCAGATATGGGAACATGAATGAGTTATCATGCAACAAGGTCAGGTGTTCACTTCTGCATCAATAACTGCTCTTATCAGAAATGTGAGGCAGCCTACCTTCAGGGGGAACGACATCAAGTCATCTCCAACAACACTCTTCCCTCTGCACACTTTCATTGTCTTCCCATTCACATCTCACAGGAAAGTCTCAAGAAGTAGCCTGTCCTGTTTTCCATAGATTGCAAGTACATAGATTGCCCCACACTATTTCTGCCTCTAGTTTTACAAGACCTGAGATTTCTCAAGATGCCAGGATTTGGAGGGTTGTCTAAGCATCATGGCTTTCTTTGCCCTTCCTTACTGACAGAATAAGTTGTGACAGCTCATTCCCATCAGACGATTCGAATTCCACAAAATTGCAGTACTATATCATATTCCCCTACGTATTCGAGCATCCCAGCACATTGCTATCGCTCATGTAGGTTCCTAACATCAGTACAGAGGCAATTAAAAACACATTCCTTAGATGAGCCTTTGTGCCAAATTAAATGGCATAATGTATGTGAGAAGATTGTGAAGGAGTTGCTGTGTCAGGGGTAAGGAGATTTGCTGGGAATTTGGAACTGGTGCAAGATATGAGAAAGTAAATTCATGAAGTAGTAAGCACTGGAAGGTCAGTTGGTCAAAGAAAACTTTCCATTTTCTTGCAGGACATCAGACACAGTCAATGTTTAGGAGTGCAGAGACAGCACTGATTAATAACTTCCTAATTTCTGTAGACTACAACTCAATCTTCGCAGCTGCATTAGAAGTGCAGAAAAAAAAGTGCAGAGATAAGCTGTTCTAAAGGATATTTTTATGAATGAGTCCTTCAGTCTTTTCTCCACTGCTGAATTTAAACATCCCCTGAAAGCCAGAATACACTTGTACAGGTTTCTTCCCAAGTTCTATAGCAAACCTCACCAGTAACAATACATTACTTCCAGTTGCCAGTTTTTCCTCAAAAACTTGTTTTTAAAATAATTTTTTCCTTGATGAATACATCAAGAACATTCCAATTTATTTGTTTTTAATGAGATATTCTCACAGGTATCACTGGATCACACTTACAGGTGCTGATCACTTTAAAAAAATTCAGCACACCGATTTTGTGTATCAGCTTCTATACATATGATATCTAAGCCTAACAGCACGAAGCCCTTCTGTGTAGTCTCTTGGAGATGGAAATTCCTCTCACAAAGACTCCTCTCTCTTTTGCCCTATTCCATGAGAAGCCATACATACAGGATCTTGCATTCAGCTGCAAGAATGGAAGAAGGACTTTATTTGGATTTTTTTTACAACACCCCTTTGTTCTGTTGTAAATTTGTACTTAATTAAGAGATTGATCAAAATCAAGTCCTCAGCTTGTTTGGAGTTCTCTCTTTCTTGCCTAGAATTAAAAAATATTCAGTCAAAAGAAAAAAAGGTCTGCCTATTTTTGCATAGTTCTTTCGGATCCACTGAAACCAAGTATAATCAAACGTTCTGTAGCACTAGGCCTCTTTCTGGCCATGTTTTTGAAAGCAGAACTCTTTAGAAGTCACTGTCCTCAAAATCTTTTCTTGGACCAGGTAAGTCTTACTTTTCTAGATCTTGCAAATATATATGCGTGCATTTCGGTTAGGACATGCAATTAAACTTGAGAAACTTGTGCATTTTACAGGTTGCTCTGATTTATCCCAGGTGAGGTTTAACCCATATGGAATAATATGTGGAATATCTCTTCCATGACCCCTCAAAGACAGATCACTGAGAATCTTACTGCCTTTATCCCCAGACAAATAGAGGAAACATTCAGGACACAGTTCTAAAGCGAAAGCAAAATTTATTGCTGAGTGAAAGTAATAAGGAAGCAAAAACATAGGGCAAAGATGAATTTCAGAAAAGACTCAGAAATAGGTGAAAGCAGAAAAAAATACAACTTTTCACCACTTTGACTCATTTAAGAATCCCTGAGTTTAATAAAGTACTGAATTAGACAAATCCTGCAGTTAAAAACCCAACATGTTGTTTTGAATTTTCTGCAGTCTCAGAAAACAGCAAAAAAAAGTGTTATAGTTGTCCACTCATTGTAAAAACACTAATTTTCAGTATCCATTGATCAAAAAATTACATATTTTCAGTGTCAAATTCTGCATACTGCGACAGTGGTTAACCTCACTGAAGTCAACTGCAAAATTCTGCTACGTCCCAAGGAAAGAGTTGGTGAAGCATAGTGCTACACCAGAGTAAATGGATAAACCCCAACATGTTCAGCTGGTACTCTGCAGGACTGATGAATTATTCTTTGCTTGTCACATCACACTGGCCTTTTACAGGCATATGAAAGCTCCTGGGACCTGGTCCAGAGAGGAAACCCCTAGCAGCTGCTGACTGCTAGTGAAAGGAACTACTGATGTCACTTTTGAAAGCACCGTAGGGGATGATTCTCCCAGAACTGCTTTTTGCATCAC
Source organism: Acanthisitta chloris (assembly GCF_000695815.1). Lineage (NCBI taxonomy): Eukaryota > Metazoa > Chordata > Aves > Passeriformes > Acanthisittidae > Acanthisitta > Acanthisitta chloris. Next base: position 11,234 of record NW_008662450.1, read on the forward strand.
TGATCTGAACTGTCCCTGGTCTACCCATTTCAGCAGAGCAAGCAAAGCCCTCTCTCACACTCTTTGGCCCTACTCTGTGTAACCATAATTTAGGATTTACTCAGCTAAAGCCACAAATACATAACCATGGAAAGATTAGGAAAATGTGAAAACGCCACGAGAGCTAGTGAATTGATTTCTCCACCTCCACTCGCCGCCAAATGGTTCCCAGTTGAAAGTGCTCTAAGGGAACAACTGGAACAGCAAACAGTTCCTTATTGTTCCCCACTTTACAGAGACTAAGCACCGAGATAACGCAGGACCACTGAACGCAGAGGTTCATCTTCTTGTTAAAAAATTCTTCCACACATAACTACCTCGCGTCTTTCCGTTTCGGGGCGTAAAACCTATAACGCCGGTTCACCAAAACGTGCAGCAGCTTCCTCCAGATTCTTCTCACGCAGCCCAACTAAACCCGCTTATCCACGCAGCAAAATCCCCTCCTTGCATAATGAGCCCGTGTTATTAAAGACGAATT
>NW_008662451.1:0-8395 GCF_000695815.1 Acanthisitta chloris
GGCGCTTACCCCGCGCTGCTCTCTGCTCTCTCTCTGCAGTGCCCGGCGTTGCCGAGTTCGCCGCTTCCTTCAAAAGCGTGAGTGAGCGCTGCTCTGCCTTTCGCGTTTCCCCCTTGGCGGTGGTAGATCTGCAGGTTCTCCCGTGGGCTTTACATCGTTCTGTAAAACGTATCTCTGATCTAGCTCCAGTATATGCTGCAATAAACCTTTTGTTCTTAAGGCATCTTTTATATACATGTATTTTTCTTTATGCAGCAAACTGTGAATGAGAATTGCACTAGGTTTTAAACTTTAGAGAATCTCATTTTTCATACAGACTTTGGCTTGTTTTTAGCTCTAAAATGTCCAGGGAGGGTTAGAAGAAAAGATTAAGCATTGATGAGACACTGGCATAGGTTGCTCAGGGAGGTAGTGGATGCCCCAACCCTGGCAGTGTTTGAAGCCAAGCTGGATGAAGCCTTGAGCAACCTGGTCTAGTGGGGGGTGTCCCCGTACGTGGCAGAGGGTTGGGGCTAAATAATCTATAAGGTCAGTTCCAATCTCTAAAATTCCGATTCTGTGATAAAAGTGTCTCTACAGAGCACATGGAACTCTCATATTTTTGCTGTCAGTGTAACTAGTTTTCAGTACAAGATCAGACTTTGTATAATTCTGAAGCCTTGAGCAACCTGGTCTAGTGGGGGGTGTCCCCGTACGTGGCAGAGGGTTGGGGCTAAATAATCTATAAGGTCAGTTCCAATCTCTAAAATTCCGATTCTGTGATAAAAGTGTCTCTACAGAGCACATGGAACTCTCATATTTTTGCTGTCAGTGTAACTAGTTTTCAGTACAAGATCAGACTTTGTATAATTCTAAAAATGCACTCGTCTGAGTATGAACTGTTACTCTTTTTCAAACCAGCCCATTACAAGCTCTCCTCCCAAGTGGATGGCTGAATTAGAAAATGATGATATCGATATGTTGAAGGGTGAGTATGGACATGGGGCAGGAAGTAATGTTGCCAGAGCAGGTGGGAATTCAGTACTTACTTAAGAAGCTTGAAACACTTGTTCTTTTGATGTTCTGGAGTTGGCCCCATAGCCTCAGATCTCTAACCATCACATTTGCAGAACCTCCAGCTCAGGATCTTTATCTTACTGCTGATACATGTTTTTCATTGAGACAGTTATTTCCAAGGGAATATCCAGCTGTCAGTGACAGGCTGGTTTTTCAAAACAAGCATGCAGGATCTAGGTGAAGCCATGTAACATTGCATGTATTTCAGTTACCTCACTTAGGCATTTTTATCACTGCATAGGTATAGCGGGTGTCTCTCTCCTGTGTTTTGAGAAGTGGCATGAAGTGGTGGGGCTCAGCTGATGGAACCTGGGGAGCAGTTTAGACTTGTTGATTGTCTTGTTCAGAGATGCACTATGACTGTGTCTTCACTCACAGATCCAAGAGCTTTCATGGAAGGGTGAGGCTGTATGAACAAGTTACAGCAGGATTAGCTAGCAAGGAGATTTGTTGCATGGTGCAGCTACTAGATTGCAGTAAACATCCTGGAGCATTCCCTGCCTCTCCTGTGAATTCCAGATGGTGATGCATGATCCTGTCGCAGTTACAAACTCAAAGGGAGGTGTATTAACTTTGACTTGCTGCAAGAAATGTGATTAAACTCTAATTATTAATGTAAAATAAGTCAATTCCCATGCATACGTTTTGTAGCTTGTTCATGTAGCAGTGTGAACTTAAAGAGCTTCCAAAATACAGGTCAAGTTGCTCATTGCACTGGTGGCAGATCACAGCATGAGCTAGAGCCATGGCTGTTTCTCGGTATGTTAAAGTTAGGGGTGTCATCAGCTTGAATTTTGAACATACACTGTTCACTGGAAATAGGTCTTGTCAGAAGTACAGCTTGAAAGTGCTCTGTGAAGTACTGAACAAGTGAACTGCCTCTAGAGGGCTATAGACAGTGTTAAAATTCACACTTTTCTCTCTTAGAGTTGGGGAGCCTTACTACAGCTAACCTGATGGAAAAAGTGCGTGGCCTGCAGAACCTGGCTTATCAGCTGGGACTGGATGAATGTAAGTACTGTATGCAGATGTTACTGACTGCCTTGCAAGTCTTCCCGCTAAAGCGTGTGTTCATGGTACACTTGTAGCTGGAAAGGTGTGTTGGTGGATTTGGCAAGTGTCTGACAGTCACAGTGACTTTCTGAAACAGGATGAGACAGTGAGCTTACATGTCTACCTTGTAGCCTACCTTCATGGGAGAAACAGCAGAAATAACACGTGGTTGTATGTCAGTCTAGTGTTACCTAGTGGCACATAGACTTCTGTTCCTGACTTATTGTTGCCTTGCATAAACCAGGTCACTTTGCTTAATTTCCCACTCAGATACTAAACTTCATAACTACTTCCACAGTGAAACTTTCACTTGTGTGTTGGATTCTCCTATCACTTTGTGTTCATGTTGTTTTCTGCTTCTGTAGCTGTTACTTTTTCCTACATTCAGTTGTGGCAGCAGGAGGTGTCATTGGGTACTAAAGCTGACCTTCATCCCACTTAGAAACAGCCAGTTTTATCGTGTTGTTCTGAAGAAAGAGCTGCTTTCATCATCGGGTTTAGGACTCTGTTGTTAACAGGTTGATCCAGCTTTGAGGATTTCAAGAGTATTGTGAGTCTTTTAATGCTGCCTGTAAATACTGACACGTTTACTCTTTTCTGTTTAATTTTGTTGTAACCTTACTGCAGTTACTGTTGGGCTACACAAAGCACCAAAAGTTTTAAGTTTTTCACCTCTCAGTGGAAAACAAAAAGTAGTAATAAACCTTTAGAGTTCTTCTCACTGCAAACCCTGGATAGGTTAATGCTTTCTTATTAACAAATCGTTAAGCCTGTTTAACATACTTCCTTCAAGTTTATTTTACTTCTAGTGCAAACATCTGTTAAGACTGAGCAAAGCATTTGGTGGAACAGAAGTTAAAGTATTACAATATAAAACTGAGTCAAATACAAAGGTTGGCTGATGATTTGCTTTCTCAGTTACATTGTGGGCTTTGATGTCAGACAGTGTTGTTCTGTTAAATGAAGTTTAAGCAGAGCCTGAGTTACAGTAAAGCTAGCAAGGTTGTCGTTTCCTTGGCAATATCTGTTGCATGCATTTCCATTTATTTTTACTGAGGAGAAATGAATATGTAAAGAAGACAAAGCGAGTGAGCAATGAAATATGTGAGTTATGACCTTCAGTCTATAGTAACTAAAATCTTGAATTTTCAAGCTTTATGGAAAGTCTCCATGCTTGTAACTTCTTGTCACTGAAGTCAGTTTTCCTTTACACTATAATTAATTGAATGCTTTGTGAGTCATAATATAGATATATCTTAGGAAAGCTTTTACCAAAAATTAGTTGTGCAATTTGAACAGAGCTTCTCAGGACTGTTTTTCCAAATACTGTCTTTAGATTTTTTTTTCACTTACAGACTTAGATAAGTGAGAGAATGAGAAGACGAATCCAAAAGATCTGTTCATTAAAGCTAGGGGACTTGTGGTTTTGTCTCAAAGGTATTGGATTTGATTATATCTTTGTGTATTGAAATTTAATAGTCCCCTCTTGACTTGTCTGGTTAATTGAAACTGGCAGTCCAAGGCAAAGTGAAACCCACTGCTGACCAGTCTCCTCCAGATGGCGGCATGAGGCCTCCCATGAAAGTCTTGCTTCTTTTCATGTTAGGGAACTCTGCCACTTCAGTCATGGTTTGAAGTTGTTCTTCCCACGTTTGCTTTTTGTGACCTATTTTCTGTTCTGAATGTGTGCTATATTCTTTTTACCATGTTTTCAAATGTTTTACTGGTATTGAGTGTGAGACAGTTCTGCTTCATTATGTTAGTAACTTACTTTTCCTTCCTACTCTTCCCTTCTACGTTCCATCTCAAATCTTTTATATTTTCAACGACTTTTATTTTCTTCCAAGTTATTGACAAAATACTGTGCAGGACCAGACTGATTCCTGCAGCACTTCATGAAAAATGTATCTATTGAGTGATGTTGCAGTTGTGCTGTGATGTTTGTTATTGACCCAGTTCACAGCATATTTGATGTTAATTTTGCATTCGAATTCAAAGTGACATGTGGGACTGGGCACCTTTTGATAAGTTTATTCATCGAGTTACTATTGTAACACTAACATTGAAATCTGAACAATTGATTTGACATGACGTAGTTTGATAAGTTAATCATTACTGTATTACAATGCCTTGTTTCCTAAATTTGTATGACCTCTCTTAGGATTTTGTCTATATAAGTGAGCTTTCTTGACAAATTAGGAACAAATGTATTGAATGCTTTGTGCATCTTCACTGCTTTCATCTAAGAACAGTTGAATACTATTATTTGGATTCTTGTTCTCATGACACATAATTCCAGCTGTCCTTAACTTCTTGGCCATGGATTTCTCATTTCCTCTTTTGGTTGCTTGCTTGTCACAGATTTCTGTTCTCTACAACTTTCTCCCCTCTTTTTCCCATAGGGTTACCTTTACTTTCTGTAACCCTGGCTAGTTTGTTGATTGCCCCCTGGCTTCTGTGAATCAGATTAGTTTGTTAACATATAACTTATATTTTCTTTCCAGCCTGTTTGACATCTGATTTAATTTACAGTTGTCGTCCACTTTTAAAAGTGGACATTTTTACAATCACTGCTGTTTCACTGGTGCACACTGTGTAAGGTGCCTAATTTTACATGATTTAAGTGATTATATCTTAATTAGTGCAGAGTTCTGTGGAAGTTCTTTATCAGGTGAAACTGAATAGATTTGTCCTGCTTGAATTGTAGCAGTAGGTTCAAGAAATAGTTGACTGGAGACTTCAGAGGAGACTCTCCGTGTTAGAGGTTTGAGATACAGTGAATGTCATTCAGGCTGGAATAATGCTCACAGCTTTCTCCAGTATTTTGTATGGGCATCTGAGGAGTCAGGCTTATTGCCCTCTGTTATCCTTTCTGTGCAGTATAACACATACCTCTTTAGACTGCAGTGGTTTTATCTGACAACACGTGAGTCTCTGGGCATGTGGGGTGATATGTCAAAGGAGACCTTTGCAAACTGAAATGGAAAATGCTATTTTTGGTAATGCTGATTCCCTCCTCCTTGTCTGGGGGTTCAGTTACTTCTTTCTGAATAAGGTAACTTGATCTGTCCAGACATGTATCTGGTTTTCTAGCTTCAGTAGTACCTCTTGCTTTTTCAAATATACATTTCTGTCTGCTGGCTGCACCATCTCCTGTATCTTCATTTCCCTTTTACAAAGATGCAAGAGATTAAATTGCCAATAAAAGTCATGTTATCTACCGTAAGTCAGAATTTCTTGTTTGCACCATTTATTTTGCTGGTCGCTTAGGCTGAAGATCTTTCTTGTGGTTCAAAAAGGTTCTCCAAGGTGATGATTGAGAATCTCTTCTTCCACTCCCTGGCATGCTAGTAGGTGGATCTTTGCTCACTCATGTCTGTTCCTTGCAGAATATTCTTCCTTTCCTTAGTACAGAGGTCACATTGAAGGATAGCTTTCCTTGAATAAAGCAGGATTTTTGTAGCATAAACCAATGATTCAATCTTTTTATTTTCCTTTCCTCTCAAAGGATAGGCTATCCTTGGGTCTCTGGTCTGTGTATTTATTCTCTGCTACAAAGTGGTTCTGGAGCTCTCCAGCAGTTTCCAGGCTCAGGACCTCGGGTCAGTAAAGTCTTGTAAAAATAAATTATTTTTCAGCACTTCTTCTGAGGTATCAGCTTGTATTTCCTTACCACCTTTTTAAGCCGTGTAAAATTCTACCTTGTCCTCTTGCTTGTTGCTGCTTTTCTCTTTTTGCTTCAGTTCTCAGGATCACAGAATCGTTTGTGTTGGAAAAGACCTCCAGGATCGAGTCCAGGCTTCTCACATTAAAGCTTCTATTTTCCTTATGTTGTTTTATTGGTTAGAATACATTGAAACCTTAGTATTAAAAATTCTGCATGTGTGGATTTTGCTGTCTCTGTTAATGTCAGTATTGTAAGGGTGGGAGAAGGAGCTGGGCTCAATGAACACACCTACTTTCAGTTGTGGGCCTAGTTCCAGTGACTTTGAGGGACAAAGTATGTCCTCTGAAAGGGAGCTGCAGCCTGTTAGTGAGTCTTATTTTTTCTGCTGTCCGAAGTCTGGGGAGAAAATAAAAAGAGGTATAGACATGCTGCCTCCTCGTGGGCTTTTTCTCCCACTGTGTCCCTCGAGCTTTGCTTGGAGTGGAGTAGTGAGCATTGCAGAATGAGGAGACCCCAGCTCATGTGGAAAGCAAGAGGGACATAACTCTTATTTGGAAACCCAGTCACAGATCCCAGTGTTTATGGCCCACAAAGCAGCAAGTTTCAAGACCTTATATGTAAATAACTGCGAATTTAGATACTTAGTTCTTTTATCATTGCATGTCCCATTGCAACTTTCAGATAACTGAGTCAGAGTTGATTTTAGAAGCTTTTTGAAGTCTTGGTTTCATGAACTAGCAGCTCTGGAAGTCCGTGCATTTAAAGATCTGCCCTATCATCCTTTTGACTATGCATATACGGAGAGATGTGTCTGAGGACTACATATACGGAGAAGAATGTTTTTCTTAAAATAAAATTGCATGTAATTTTTTTTTCAAAACTTCGAAACAAACCCATCTGTAAAAGTAACAGATAGGTAGGATGGGGAAGCAGGGGAAGCACTATGTCACTGAAGGAATGTGGCTGTTCAGGGATTTTCTGAAGGCCCTGCTATTGCTCCCATGTGAATCTCTGATGTTTTTCAGTTAACACCTGCTATACTGCTTCAGAAGTCCTAAAGTGTAAATATAGATACCTGCTATCACAGCTGTGCTTCTAAAATCTCACTGATGCCAGAGAGATTATCTAGCTGCTATGCTGTCACAGTGTAGCTTCAGTTATACTGTTAGAACAAGACTTCTGCAAAGCCTGTTCTCTTTCAGCCTTAATGTCTCTGTGAAGGTAATGGTACTTTGGTGCTGTCAGTGCCTTAACTATCAGAAAATGTGGGGTAACTGACTACACAGATATGAATACCATTTATAATTTCCCTGTCAGTGATTTTTGCTAGTCTGCTCTCTTGTGCTAGATTATATTTTTATTTGGAGTTGAAGCTAGTTTGTGATGCTTCTGCTGAAAAATTAGGAATGACTGCAGTATCCAATGTCAAATCCTCATACTCTTGAAAGAGCAATGAGACAGTTCCCAAAAATGCTCGACCAAGTCTCCCGATTTACAGTCCTCTCTGGTTTTGTGTGCCCTGGCTTTCACTGGGCTCTAGCAACTTTGCTCCTAGTTTCCTTGTAATGCTGATTTATTTTCTGTATATGTTCAAGGCAATTAAATACCAAGAGTGGAGTGGAAGACCTGTTTGATGAACATCTAGAGCTATCAAGGGCCTACAAATTAGACCTGGATGGCCTGGGATATGGTGGGTGAGCAGCAAAATGTAGGCCATCTCGTAGCACCACAGACTGATAAAGGAAATGTCTGCTGGGGTTTAGTCAGTCAGTGATGGTTTTCCTTAATATGAAGAATAAGTAAATGACTAGGAGTTCTTAGCCTGGAGAGAAACAGCTGATGCAGTATGTGAAAAAGGTCTCTAAAGCTGATTAATGCAGAGAAGGTGTGAGTAGGGAATGACTCGTCACTGTTTCTGATAGTATGGGAGCCAGAGAGAATAAAATAGTGTGTGTCAGGGAAGACATGAGGAGATACTTGTGCTGCACATTAAAGTCAGAACTCATCACCACTGGAGGTTGTGGGCTTGGAATTTATCTCAATAAATCAGATGAATGATTGGAAGATAAATCCATCGAGGGTGTCTGACCACTGAGAAGCTGAGAAGTCACCAGTGGCTTGGACACCTTGGAGATGGAGAAGACAGGAAGAGAATACTAGACAGGTGCAGCTATGTGCTTGCCTTCTCTTACAGTCTTCTATAGCTGTTTGCCATTGGCATGTCATTCAAAGTAGGGGGTTGGAAGGACCTTTTGTTTGACTGTTTTTTGTTTGTTTATTTTAGTAATAGACTAGACTGCCTGGTAGTTAAGCAACCACTACCAGAAATCACTGACATATCCCTGTAATGCAGAGACCCTTCCAGAGACAGTAAGAGGCAGATGGGCACATGAATGAGGAACAGCTACCTTGCTCCCAAGTTAAGTTGTCCTTGGTTGTGAATTGTAGTTCTCTGTAGCCTCAGTGGCCTCTGGAATTTCTGGAAACTCCAAGCTCTGTACAGATTCCCATGCTTTCTGTTTTTCATTTTTCACAGATAAGTGCTGTCTATCATGATCTTTTGCCTGCAAGTTCAACTTTTCTTGTAGGTTTGGAGGGGCAGAATAGTTCCATCTTTTT
>NW_008662451.1:8409-9188 GCF_000695815.1 Acanthisitta chloris
TTAACCATAGTTTGAACACATATACTTAGTTCTGCCTGTGATCCTTGCAGGCTACTCTTGGCATTGAATTTTGGGTTGGGTTTATTTTTATTTTTATTTTTTTCCATTTTTTTGGTGCTGATGGTAGGTAGGATATGTTTAACTCAGGGGCTCCATCTGTGGTAGAGTGAACTTATTGTCTATTAAATTACAAAACAGGGCATGACAGTTATTAAACTTGAATTTTGTATATATGCAAAGTTGTTGAACTAGAATCAAACTAAAATGAGGGAAGAAAATGTGTCCTCTTACTGAAACATCTTTCCTTTTCTGTAAAGGATGTTTTTCCCTAGGAGTGTCTACATGTAGTACCAACATGCAGCCTTTAGGCTTCATACAAAACACCTTGCCTTTGCACCCAAACAGGCAATGATCAATGATGTAATTGATCAGATAAAAATACTTGCTGACCATAGCCACTTTTGCTATAGTCTTGGCAACACAGGGGCTTTTTAAGCTCAGAAGCCTTATTCTACATTTGTGAACATGTCTCCACTTACTGCATTACAGTTGCCTGCTCTTTCTGGTCTGTGTGTACACTTGTTTGTAACAAAACAGTTCTGGTTCTTACAGTGGTAGGAGACCAACATATGAAAAGATATGTCTAAGTAAAGAGTGTTTTAATATGTCTCATGGCATCTTCTGAAATCTCTCATTGGTGTATTTTGGTGGAAGCTGTATGTCCACTCTCTGCAGTCTGGGAAGTTGCGTAGTAAAGTGAATTAGGTTCTTATTAGCCA
>NW_008662451.1:9238-39201 GCF_000695815.1 Acanthisitta chloris
CTATTTCCTTAATGAGACTACCTAGAGTGTTGTGGTGGAGCTGGAGAAGAGAATAGTTGTTTGGAGAAGGAAGAAGGAAATAAAGTGAAAGAGGATCATATGATGTGAATCCAAATCTAGATCCCACAACAGAAGCCTCTGTGCCAGTGATCAGAAAGATAGAGCACTGTTCTTACCATCTTGACTGCTGACTAAAGAGTAAGGAGGATGCTCACTTTTTCCTAGAGTGTTGTGGTGGAGCTGGAGAAGAGAATAGTTGTTTGGAGAAGGAAGAAGGAAATAAAGTGAAAGAGGATCATATGATGTGAATCCAAATCTAGATCCCACAACAGAAGCCTCTGTGCCAGTGATCAGAAAGATAGAGCACTGTTCTTACCATCTTGACTGCTGACTAAAGAGTAAGGAGGATGCTCACTTTTTCTGTGTTAAAAGCTGGCACCTCCAGAAGAACAGTGCTTCTAGCACTAGTGCTTCTGTATTAATCTGAAACAATAAGGAAGGAAGTATGTTTTGGAGTCACCTACTTTGTTCTAAATATGATGGATTTGGAAGAGAACATTGTCTGCCAAGTCTAGTGCTCAGTATGTTCTTAAACTTAAAATACACAGTTTATTTACTTTTGCAAGGTGAGCTGTCCTGCATAGGAGGAAGCAGTTTGTGACACGTGTACTTCAGTTATTTCTGCTGTGCTTAGAATTTTTTTGTAGCAACTATTTTTTCTCTTGGTTAGTTTCTACATTCCCTGCCTTGCTGAATGAGTCTTCATCGTGTTTCAGTTTTGCCTGAAAGCATATTTCTCCCTTATTTTATTATTTAGTACTGTGTTTGGCAAGGACTTTATGTGAACTAGTATACTTCATGTGCTTTAAAGCTCAAAGGCAGAGTTTTATAGCTGGACAACAAAATTATGCTCTTTGGACACTGAATTTCTCTAATATCCAGTTAGGAGTTAAGGAGTTACTTAGCAGAGTTAGTAGACATCTTTCAGAAAACGTGTCCCATTTTGCATGGTTCATTTGTGAGTTAGGAGACGATCGCAGACATTTTTGGGAACTACACAATCAGCTGAAATGGTTTGTTTAGTTTTTCTTAGTAGGAAAAATATGGAGGCTGTTTTCAGTTTGCAGTCATAGTAGTTCTTGGTCCTTATTTGATTGTTTTAGAGAGGTGAAAAGAATGCTTGAATTGTCTGTTAAGGTATTTATATGGCCCTGTCACCATAATGTCCAAGCTGCTGTGATTTCCATGTGAAACCTTGGCCCTTCTCCCGATTCTTCTTAAACTCTCCTCCCACGCTGTAGATCTCCTTCTTCATTTTAATGCTCAACACTGTTGTAAGAGATACTCTGCATCTGCAGAGGGACAAGGAAATCACCTTTCACTACACTGTTGGTGGCTTATTTACAGGCAAGATTTTTGTGGGGCAGCTCCTGCTGGAAGAGTGAGACATCGGAATGCCAGTTTGAAATTGCCATTCATACGTGGTCTGCAAAATGGCTAATTTTGACATGTAGGTAGTTAAGAAATGATTACAGTCAAAGGAGTCATGACCTCAACTTTTCATCATCTCCATTGGCTTGTGCCCCAGTTTGGAAGTGAAGAAACAGGCAAGATTTTTGTGGGGCAGCTCCTGCTGGAAGAGTGAGACATCGGAATGCCAGTTTGAAATTGCCATTCATACGTGGTCTGCAAAATGGCTAATTTTGACATGTAGGTAGTTAAGAAATGATTACAGTCAAAGGAGTCATGACCTCAACTTTTCATCATCTCCATTGGCTTGTGCCCCAGTTTGGAAGTGAAGAAGGTATAGGAAGTTTTAATTGTACCTGTGTGATTTATCCTCAGTCAGCTCTTTAATTTCTTCTGGCTGTCTGAGGTTTCCGACACGCTGTAAATTTCTCCAACTTTTTCATTATCTGCAATTTCTTTATGACTCATGAATCGGAGTGGAGAGAGTGTGTGGATTTACAGCAGAGATAAACATGTCCATAAAGTCTGTATCTGTGTCAGTAATTGTACTGCTGTCAGTGACTGTCCTGTTTTACAGGTCTCTCTTGGGAGAGGAACACGCTTTGCTACCAGTGTCAGAGAAGTGTTTGCTTTGATTTGCATTAACTTGCCAGAAGATTAGGTTGCAATGGTGAGGATGGAAATTGAGTCTGGACCTTGGCTGCTATTGTTTTTTTTAAATAAATAGGTGTGTGGTTGAGTTGTCCGCTGTGTGCAGGAAAAAAAAAGGGAAAAGCAGGTTCAGGTTGTTCTTAAATATAAAATCAGGGAGATACAGTCTACTGGTGATGTCAGATGTGATTCTACCCATATGCATAAATTGTGCATTCTTACCATAAAACAAATGCTGTGTCTAGGTAACTGTCATATATGGAAAAAATACTGCATGGATCCTTAGGGTGTTCTCTGTCTGCTGGTGAAGTGGAATAAATATTTCTCTAAGCTTCAAGAAATTTCTGCATCTTTGCCTTCTTGCCCTTCCCTTACTCTGAGGGGAAAGAGCTATTGTGGATTTTGATGGTGAGTACTAATACAGCATCATAGGCTCCAGGCATTGATGACTCTGCTTACTGCAGAAAGATGTGTATACTGTTAGAGTTTGAGCAATGGGAAAAAAAAATCTAAAACTCTCCTAAATGTGTCAGAAGTTCAAGCTTCTGCAGTTTCTCTTTGGTTTTATTTTCTGTTTGATGCCTGTTGTTGACATTTCTCTATGTGGAATCTCTTTTTGTTAGATTCTGTAGTTTGGGTTGGATTTTTTGTCTGACTTATTAATTTTTTGTCACAGTAAGAAGATATTTTATCACAGAATTGTTTTTAAACATTCAAAGTGACTGTAAAAACCCAAATTTCCATTATGTCAGGTATACTTTGAGACCTCCAAATGCAGCTTATTGAAGTTTTCTAAGTCTGATGAACACCTCTTACCAAAGGGGGGTTTTCATAAACAATGTAAACTCTGTGATTGCACAGATAGCTTTTAAATGTGCTTAAGTGTAGAAGTGTTAGAAATGCCAAGAAGACATCTGCCATTGCACGGTTAATTCCAGAGCCTGAAGTTGGAAGTACAAAGGGGAGTTTTTCCAGTTGTAGACAATGTCCCATCTAGCTCTGGCAACTGAATTTCTGAAGTTGTATATAAGGACCATGTGCTAAGTGGCCCAAAAGCTGGCAAGTAACTGCTGTTGATCTTAGTGAGTGATGTTCCAAATAAAAGCTGAGTTACTATGAGATGCTTTTTACCTGATCTTTATGGAAATGTCTCTTTTCCTTTTCGCTCATCCTCCTCCTCTCGTTATCTACAACCCCATAGCTAGTTTGTGGATCTGATTTCGTTAAAACAAAGATCACCTCTGAAAGGTACTTCAACCAGGATGTATTACTTGCTTTATTAAAACAAGACAAAACCACCTTTCTTGCCAAAAATAGCCTAACCAACAAAACAAACCAAAAAAAACACAATAAAAAAAACCCACAAAACTTTTGTTATACCCTGGTATTTGTTTCTAAAAAATGTCTCTTCTGAAAGTCTCCTTTGACCTCTATACTTTATGCGATAGTAGGAAGAAATGCTGCAATAGTTTGATACTTTCTGGAAAAGAGTTGTTGAATTTACATTGTTAAAGCAAAGATTGATCTAGATACTTCCTGTGGTTGAGAGAAGGAGCCTTTTCATGTTAGTGGGGAAGAAGAGGCAGAGAATGATTAACCTGAAGACTAACTGACCAAACTGCTTTGAAGACTTGGAAATCATTCATCTGATCCATTACCAGTAGCCTTTGCAGGATTTTTGGTATGCAGCTCAAAGCAGTAATTTGTGCTTTGTGAGGACATCTGGAATATTAGCATTGGTCTGTCAAGCAGTGGAACACATTTTGCAGTCACCAGGGTGGTTGTGCAGTCTCTGTTCTTGGAGATTTTCCTGACCTGACTGAATAAAGCCTTAAGGAACATGATCTAACCTCATAAGTGATGCTGCTTTGACTAGGAGACCTTCTGAGCCCAGATCATCTGGTGATTTGATGGTTCTGTGGTCTGAGATCCTTTCTAGATTTAAGTTCATTCAAAGCCTGCATTCCCCACAGCACCAAGTGTTTCAGCTCAGGAGCTTTAGGTGGGGGATCTCTGGTGCAACTCGTTGATGTGCCTCTACGTGAGTAGCCTGATTTGGAACAAGAAACCTAAGAATTCTTGTATCGCAGTGATGGCTTTTATGCTTTTGGGGGATGGTGAATGGACTTTCAAATACTTCCATCCACAGAGCTGATTATGGGCTGCAGAGCCCATTTTTCTGCATACAGTCCATTCAGTATAATTCTTTAAGCAGAAGAGAATGGTCCTCAACATACACAGAGGTAAGTCCTTGTGTGTCTTGGCTGAAATGAACAGTGAAACCACCTTCGTCTGTCTAGACAAGCAGAGGGCCAATGGGGCTTGACTGAAGAGCTTTTAGCCACAAAAGTAAAGGAATGGGCTGTCACATTAAAGCATTTCTACCTGCCACATGCTTGGCACAGAAAGAAACATGACTACAAACAAAATGTTCTTACATTATACTGTCAGAAGCCTATTTTTTGCTACTCTCATTCTGACAGGATAACTTGTAGACTACTGTCAGTGGAGGAATTGAGGATGGGGAAAAGTTTGATCAAGCATAAGGTTATGTGCATTTTTCCATTACAGTTTAAAAACACAAAAATGCCAAACAAATCTCAGGAGACACTCTGGCAGCGACTCTCAAACCCTTACAACTGGTCTGTATTTATTTAAAATTCCTTTGTGGTCTATGCCTTTATCCAATTAAGACTTTTCTTCTGCATTAATAGAATATTTACTCTGTATTTTGGAAAGGTTATCCCTGTATCATTTCTGTCTGAAATGCTTTCCTGTAAATTTTGGCCCCTGGCAGGAGTGAAGAGAGAATTTTCTTCCCTAGTATGGGTCACTGGACCTATTTGCAGAGCAGCGACTGATCCTAGTGAAAATCTCACTAGAGTGTGACTTTGGAGACCTTGGTTTGGTCTCTGGCACTACTATCGTTCTGCTTGGTTGGTTTATTTGCTTTCTCACGTGCCCCTTCCTATTTTCCCAGCTGTAAGGTGGAGTTCATGTTAACTTTCTTTTGCAAGACATTGGAAAAATCACAGATTTTAGAAAACAGCATATAAAGCCTTTATTATTAACTATCCAATCCTGTGTGCTGTTTGTTGTTGCCCCGTTTGCTGCTATTACATGCCACAGGAAAGCATAATTAGAACATTGTGTATGTCATCAGTAGAAGTAAAAAGAGAATGTGATAATGAAATAGATCCCAGTATCAACTGCTCTTCAGCCTGGGACCCAGGCAAGGTAACTAAGGAAAAGGAGACTATCCTCAGCCCTTTACAGACATTGTATATGTAAAGAGATTTCTATTTGCAAGAGGCATAATGGTGAAAAACTGCTTGTATGTATCCATACTAATACCAGGGATTATTTACCTGTTTGGTGCACAATTACAATGTTCCTTTACATTTTTCTCTGTTTTGGATCTGATGGTAATGCATACAAAGCTATGTGAATATTCTCCAAGCGTTTTGTTGCTTTATTGAGTGGTTTCAGTTGTTCTGTGCATGAAGTCTTCTCTAAGATCAATAATGAACTTGCCACCTTACCTCTTGCATCTCCACTAAATGCAGCTTTGAACATCCAGTCTGTATAATGTTGCTAGACCAAGTCTGATAGTATCTGTCTCTTACTGCCTCATTAACGTGTGAGCATTAGAACAAGATAAAAATGCCCTAAAGCCTCTTATCTGATGATTGTTGTAACCTTCTGAGTGCCATTAGTTTAAGTTTGCAATCAAATGCTTCCCCCGAGTATAAGGAGCTCTGATTAAACCTGAAGTGTCCCCAGAGGCTTTCACAGCTGCCGTCGGGGGAGTAACCGCCCCTGTCCAAAAGGAGAAGGGGGTGGAGGTCCCGGTGGGGAGGCCACTCTGCAGACATCCACGTGGCTGCCCCAGCTGCTCCGCTTTGCCTAATGAATTGTTTTACAAGGAGAGGCTGGATATTGTCATCACAAGCTGCCTCCCCAGGGACTGGAGCCAGCCTGATAATGACTAATGTTAGTGATAGTAATTGAAGTGTGATGGCTCTCCAGGGACTCGCACACACGCAGAGCTGTCAGGCACTTGTGGCTGGTACAGTCCCATGAATACCTCAGAAATGCTTTTTAATTGCTTGACTTTCATAACTAGTTCCCATATATCTCCTGTGGAAATACACATTTTATGGGGGTAGGGAAAAGGAGCTGAGGACTCTGCTATGATGCTTGGTTTGCACATGTAGTTTACTGTTCTGACGTGTTTCTAATGAGGATGGTTGTTGTGTGTTCTTGCTCCCCCCAGTCTCGGTGTGGATCTGCTCAGTGTCTCTGCACAGGCATGTACAAGAGATTTCACCTGAACATACCTCTTCTTTTATGTCTGAGCCTTGTCTTCTATGGTATCGATTCTTGATGCATGAAGGTTGTACTTGATTATAAAAGAAGGCAATAACTTTGTTGCAGGTATCAAAGGATTGCTGCTATTAATAGTGTGGAAGCAATGATAGCTATTTGCATTTTGTTAGTAATTGAAAACTGAAAGTAAAAAAATCTGGTATAAACATAGCATATCCATGTGTCCCAACATGACTGGAGTTTATGGCCCTGGGCATTTGGAGGTTTAAGGACTGCAAAGTAACCAGTTTATCTAAAACAGAATGATCTTTGTTCTGAATATTTTTCCCTTTTTGTTGATTACAGCAGTGGGCCCAAGATTAAAAATAACCCTAATGGGGAACTGTACTCTTGACTTCCAGGATCCTAACATGAATTTGTCAGGGTATTGAGATATTTTGAATTGTCTCTGTACAGGAGGGTTTTGCTGTAGCTTTTTGAGTTCTAGCTGGAAATCAAAAAAGGGTGCTTAATGCCTTTGCCAGCAGAGTAAACATACTACCTCTTCTCATCATATTCATTGCAAGTTTGTTCTTCACCTCCCCCCTCCAGTGAAGTGTTGGCTCTTGGAAATTTATTTTGGTAATAAAACATTACTTTATACTTGCCCATGAAAGCATGTTTGAAGGCTGTTTGTGAATTCTTTAAAGTGTCCAAGAGATTGTTGTTCCCTAAGCACACTGCAAACTCGTATCATAGTTAAGCCTGATGAATTAACACACAGAAAGTTAAGCTCATAACTTCCAGTGGTTAAGTTAGGCTCTTAAAATGTGGAACCAAACCTGTGGTTGGCATGCTGTAATTCACTTGTCAGTCTCAAAATGTTATGTGTTGATAGGTTTTGGTTCTGAGAAAATGGGTGGGTTTATTCTTGCAGAAATATTTGATCACAATGAGGAGATAATAAAGTTGTGCTTACTGCTTTTCACAGTTGTAAGTCTTGACAATAAAGCTAAAGGATATAGTTCAGTTATTTTCTCGCAATTTATCTCACAACTTTTTACTGTAATTGGGGAGGTGGGAATAGGAAACTCCATGCTGAGTAAGTCGTGATTTTCAGTTCATAATTTAATTTTACTGATTGGTTGCTACAGCACAAGCACAAGAGTGAGGGTAATTGAAAGGCATCTAATAACTGATTAAGTAGCTTTCACTTGTGTGTTGTTTTGAGCACTGTTTTTGTGAAAGCTTCTAAACCTTATTATAATGAGTTTAACAGAATATGTTTTTTTTGGTAGAAATTATCTTACAGTGATATGGCATTTCCATATGGGAAGCTTTCTGTGCTACAAGGCATCTATCCACATATTGTTTAAATTTCACAAAGTGCCAGTTATTTTGATGTCACTGTACACTGCCATGTAAAATCTGTCTTCTCAGGTATCTGGTGATGTTTTACAAACATCTGTATTATGACTAAGTATCTCTTTAAGTACTTGCACAACATCCTCAAAACCTTTTGTTATATTTTAAAGCTTTTTACGTTCACTGGTAATTCAATAAA
Source organism: Acanthisitta chloris (assembly GCF_000695815.1). Classification (NCBI taxonomy): domain Eukaryota; kingdom Metazoa; phylum Chordata; class Aves; order Passeriformes; family Acanthisittidae; genus Acanthisitta; species Acanthisitta chloris. The sequence goes on from NW_008662451.1 coordinate 17,232, forward strand.
TATTATCTCCCATAATCTTCAAATTAAAATGTTACTTGTGTTTTCCCACTCTTGGGTTTGATCTCTGTTCTGCTGAGCCAGCTAAAATCAGGCTTAGTGGGTAGCTGGAGGGGGAGTCGTGAAGAGCAGAGGTGTTGCAATAAGCAGCATTGGTGCCCTTCTCCCAGAGGGTTACTAAACTGTTATCCCGTGGTAGCTCTAGAGGGCTCTCTGCTGTTGGAAATGTCACGTTTCCAACGAGTTACATGACAAAGGTTCTTAATAACCTGTTGGTCATTAAAGAAATCATCATGCTTCTTTTTTTTTTTTTGTGCAAATGCTAACCTCACTGTCGGCACCAAAATATAGCATATGCAATTAGAGTCTAATTTTCACCAGTGCCAATTAGAGATTCTGATTTTTATTTTGAGCTGTGTTCTGCTCTGTGTAAACACCTGTCACTTAAATTACGGTGTTTAAGTAGTATGAGAAGTAATTTTTGTGTGTGCAGCTTGTGACATTCCTTGTGTAAGTCACTACAAGTATGATGTTACCAGCATTGGCTATATGCACAGGAAAGACAGAAAGTAATTGTCCCAGGCTTTACTGTAACCATGCAGTTCATTACTGTAGGAGCCTTGGAAGTATACAGGGATTGTTACAGGAGCATTGGAAATAAATGTATAAGATGGAAGACCAGATGGGACAGGATGAAAGTAGGAAGACTAATTTTTAGCAGAGTAATAGGTGTATGTCATCAAGTTGAATCAAGTGGCATTTAGAAAGGAGAGAATGCCTATGTAATACTTTTGGGGTTTATTTTAAAACCTTTTGGGTGTTCTACAGGGACATGGATCCCAGTTCTGCCTTGATGGATGTGCAGTAGCGTGCTGGGTTTGACTGGGTATTTGTATCAGAGTTGGTTGCTTTAAAATGGTTAGTTTGAAAATGAATTAAAGATTGTAATGTTGTGTTCTCTGCTGTAATGCTGAATTCTATTCTCTTACAGTTTTATAGGTTCTTTTCTGTATGGTGCTTACAGACATATATGTTGCAGAAGGGAAGCTGATGGCTTGGGAAGCTAACTGGTGATGTTTGGAGGGGTTGGCATGCAGACAAGAATGCAAGGCAGTTGAGTAGGTAACCCAAACGTCCGTTCGACGTATGTGCTAACATAAGCAGCAGTGTGTGATAATTTCAGTACAAATGCTGATGTCTTAAACAAAGCGAAGGAAGAAGCATGAATTATAACAGTTTGCATCTCCTGGAGCAATTGTCTTTGGTTTCAGAAAGCCTGTTGCTGTGTTGCTTTCACTCGGTTGGGTTTTGAAAGCTGTGAAAACTAGAAATAACTAGAAGTAACATCTGTGAAAACAGTAAGACTAGAAATAACATCTGTGAAGACTAGAAATAACTGCAACATGATTGCAGCTTATATTCTCCATCATGTTTGGGCAACATAGGTTGGACGTCTATGAACAGTGCTGCAGTTTTCTGTATGATAAGGACCTTACGTATTGAGGGAGTGAAAATAACATTGAGTTTGATGCTCAGTGAGCTCCCCAGTGAAAACATGAGTGCCCTTCTACCTACTCCGTGGCAAGTTCTGTCTTGTGTACTCTGCAAAGCCCTCACTTGAAATCACTGTTGTGAATTTACTGCTGAAGGGGGAAAAGCTGAAGTATGGCTAGACTCAGGAAAGGAACAGGTTGTTTTAGTTTCATTGGTAGCATTTGCAGTTCCCCAAGCACTGAGGGCTCAAGAAACTGTCTGTTAAGAGCCACATTGTGATTAGATGTTTGGGCCTGTTGTAAAATCCTGTGATGTCTGTCTGTTGTGCCAGTGTGGAAATCCTCCTTATACAGTGGACAAAAGGTATTGAGAAATCTTCCTTGTAAATTTGGGGGGGTTTCCCTTCTTCTAGGAACTACATTTCCTAGTAGGAAAAATACAGTGAATCACAGTGTGTGTGTAAAGCACAAACTGGTAGCAATTAAGCAATTGATTACTTTTTTGGGCAGTGAAAAGATGCTTCTTCCAGGATTCGTTTCCCCATGCCATCCCTGACTTCAGAAACCTGCAGCATACAAGTTCTGGTCATAGATGAATTCAAACACTCATTCCTTCTAGCATTTTGGATGTATTTATTGGATGTACTACATCTTTCCATGTCTGACCACTGTAATTTGAGAGGAAACCATATATTTTTTATTTAAGGTTATGGGTTGTACTAGTTTAGTTGAAGTGAGGATTTTATATCAGTTTTAATACACTAGTGAAATTTCTGTGCAATGAAATCTTAAGCAAATTAAAACCTTGTATGTAACTATTGAGCTTGTGCTTGTATATTCAGAGGGTGTAGTTGTTGCCAGTTGTAAACTACATAGGACTTTGAAATATATTTTCAAGTAATTGTGATTGAACTGAAATGATTTCTGTCAGCTACAATATTGTGGAGTGGCATCTGCATCGTCTGTTGTTTATGCTTAGATTTTTTAGTTTTGAATACTTTCATAGTAAGTTAATAATTACATCAGAATACTGAAGTCACTGAACAAAATGTCTCATAACAGTGTCTCAGAGTTAGTGTTAACAGAAATGTTTAGACATACTCCTGTCATATTTTATATAACACTGTACATTGTTAAATCCTGTCAGTTTTGAGATCTAAATAGTTAATCAAAATTGTTAATCAAAAATACCCTTTGGCTATTGCATCTGCCTGAGGCACATTCTCCTTGTTCAGAGGATTTGAAAAATACAATCCCTGTGCTTACTCTCTGGTACAGCTGTTCAGGAAAGTCACTAAAGGCAGAGGGGGATGCAGTGAAAGTTAACTTACCTGAAGCTGCATTCTAATTGCCTTTAAATGTGTCAAATGCATGGATAAGTCTTTTTGTTTTGAGGTCTGCTTTTTACTGAGTACCCCATGCCTCTGTCTAAAACAATAAAGAAGTGAGGGGGTTTTTTTAGTTGTTGTTAGCCATTTTCACTTTCTGGTAATCTATTTTAAAACCAGTTCAGTTGAAATTATTATAGGAGAAATAATGTACAGGTTGTAACCATCTGCAGTTTTCAAGAAGCTGAAGTTTATGTATAAATGCAAATATTAGTGTTACCTGACAGTTGTTTTCAGCACTGTTCTGAATGTTTTATTGGACCTTTTAAAAAAGCGTCTATTTTTTTCTCTATTATTTTGACCTAGCTTCATTGCATGGCCAGCCCTGCTTAGTGAACTTTTCCTAGCCAGTCTACCCACTGAGCCATTGGGGTAGTAATTCTCTAGTTGCAGCGAGTGGCAGTGCCTACTCTCTGAAGATCTGGCTGGTGAATCCTTGTGTGAGGTTCTGGCCCTAAATCTATTGCTCACGCTGGGGTCACTGCTGCGCGTTTCCCGGGCTGAAGTTGCAAAGTCCTCGGTCTCCAGGTTGCCTGCTGCTTCCCTGTTAGAATTCAGCATGCCAGACCCACGGCACCCCTGTCTTTCATGAATGGAATTCAAAAAGACACTTATATTTCCATAAATAAATTAGGAATTCAGTGGCTTCTTCCGGCTAATCAGGGCAGGCTGATAAACCTTGCTAGCTGTTTAATAAATGAATTGTGACTGATTACCTATTAATATGGACGCCTCAGGAATTCACCCTGGGGGAAGCAGAGCAGTGAAATAGAGAGGGGCATGGCCCCCTGGGAAATCAGGGCTTCATGTTTGCAGCTTAAATATCTCTGTGAAGTATCAATAAGGAGGTAATTGAATTTTGAACACAAACATGAGCGCCGGATGGATGAAGGAGAGGGGGGCTCTGATCATCTCTTCGTGCCCCTTCATACTCCCCTCCCCTTTCCCTTAGAGACCACTCTAGTGAAGATAGATGCTAAATCCATTAAATAAAGATTAGACTGTGTCGTGGTAGAAAATGGCAGCTTAGCTAGATCCCTGGGCAAATTGGGACCTTTAGCAATACAGAAAATTAAAATATACATTTTTAACAAGTGTGCTGTCGACACAGTAATAATGACTGTGTGGCTTGTGGGGTTTGCTTACCTTTCAGATCTGCTTTTGTTTGGTTATATCACTTGCTCTTGTTTTGAAACCAGCCTGCTTGGTCTCTCTGAAGCAGAGAAGACTTAGGGGAAGGAAGCTTATTTTCCCACCTTGCTTTCAGTCTTAGGCTCTTATTATTGGCTCTTATGCTTGTAATAGTATAGAAGATGAGTACTCTTGTATTTGAATAAGGAAATAATTAACTTTGGCCCTAGCATGCTCAGTCACATGTTCTGAAAAGTAGTTGGAAATAGTCTAGAGGAAGCATGGAGATGGTATTGGAGAGCAAAACGTAAATGCTGTTGGGCTTTTTAAAAATGGGTTTCATGTTTTAAGCACATGACTTTGTTTTTTATTGACTCCAAATAGTTTTTGTCTGAATTCTACCCTTGTGGGAAGGGTTAGTATAGGGTGCGCATGGTAAAATGTCAGTATTCTTTTTTGTCATGCAGTGAATTGTAGAAACACTGCTGAAGTGGCCTTTAAGGAGTGACAGTCTGTCTTTATAGTACTGTGCTCAATGTAGAACACGGCCAGGCCTTCACAACTTTGCATGCCCTGAACTCTGTTGCAGAAAGTCAATAGATCCTCTTGGGCTTTCCAAGCAGAACCTCATCTGCCTGTACAAGTAAGGGACCAATTGCCCTACCAGGGAGACTGCTCTTGTTTTTCCAAGTAAGATGCTCATTCTACAGAACAAAATCCAAAATTGTTTCTGTTTAATGTTTCTGAACAAGAAATGAGCCTAAACTAATGTGTTCCTGGGGATAACTGCTGTTTGTTCCTTCTAGAATTTTTTATCTCTGTACTCTAGATAGTTTTGAGACTGCAAAAAGAAAAAAGGATTTATGCTTTGGGAAGTTACAGTGGTCTGAAACAGTAATAATATGGGGACTTCTGTCTGTTCTTCCACGACATCTCCTGATAACAGCACTTTGCCTTTTTCAGACTCTTACCAAATTTTAGGAGTCATGCCTGGAAAACCCTTGATGCTGCATTCTCAGGTTCAGCTGCTAAGTAGTGAACCTAGCATCATCATTTTTTGTTTAGGAAGAACAAAAGTAGATACTATTAAGTCTAAGTAAAGTATTAACATACAAGGGTCCATTCCAGAGATGGTAGTGAGCATACTGGGAATGTTTTGGCTTCCATTAATTCAGAGCTGCTGCAGATGTGGAAAAGGTTTTCTATCTGTTTCCCCACTGTCTGCTTCCATATCCCAGCAGCTTGCTCACTTGTCTTTTGTCATGGAGGTTTTTGGTTGGGAATGTCTGTATTCTTTCATCCAGCCATGCTTCTAGGAAGGAAAAAATTTTCTAGGCTGGCTTAGCCTCGAGGATTCTCATTCATGGTGTTGACACCAAACTGAAAATGAAGAGGTACCACCCCTTAGCTAAATTGTAGTAATTGATTGTGTATGTGCCATAGCCTGTCTCAGTTGATGAAGCCAGATCTCAAGCCTCCCTTGGTAAAGATAGATTACAGTATTGGGTTTACCTTTGGGCAAGCATGTTGGTCATGGGCTCCTTCTTTCTTGGGACTTCCTGGCTGTTGTTCCCTTGCAAAGGGACAGTTCCTCTCATGAACGTCACCCCCTCTCCCTTCATTTCTCAGTCTGCTATTTATAATCCATCTAGTTTCCTTTAACCTTAGCTGGTCCCTTTCAGTGAAGTCACCAGTACTTTGACAGCCTATGTCCTTTTTTTCTTACGCTACTGGCATCCTTAGCCTTATTGCATCTCCTGTTCCTTAGCCTATTGTATCACCTATCCCTGCACATAAACTCAGACAGATTTTCTAGCTCAGGAGTCTTCCTTTGTGTATCCCAAATTTAAAAGGAGACTTTTGCTAATTTGTTCTGTAGCTTCTTTTGAAGGCAGGCATGTGCCAGGAACCTCACAAGCTTATGGCTTTCCACATATTAAGGCACTTAGTGATGCAGCATTTTAATTAAATTAACCAGAATTCGTAAATTGTAGATAGACAGATTTTCCAGATCATCTCAATATGAGCTTTTAGAGTGATCAACACTCTGCTGGTGTTTAATCCATCAGACTGCCATATGGAGTGTTGAAGAGTAGAATATCTGTTTATTAACAATTGTTGTTTTTTCACGTCAGCAAGTACGATTTTTGTATTTGAGGACCTGGGAGTGCAATCTGTTGCTGCATCTCTTACATGAGTTATATCAACCTCATGCCAGACCTCATTTCATGCCAATCCCTCTTTTTTAAAAACTGAATTCAGGTGGTCCAATAGGATGTCTAAATGGCATGATAGATCAAGAGGGTCATTCCACCAGAGTCTCCGGAAGTTCTTGGGTAACACTGTCACAGAGGAATGTGTCCAGGTGTCCCTTATGAGAAATTACAGATACCTTTGGTGCCAGTGGGTTCTATGAGCAGTTGAGACATGTTTAATAAAGTTTTGCAATTTGATCAGCCAGAATATAAATTGCAATTCACAAAAGGCAGAAAGTTGTTTCTCAAGATCAAGCCAACCTTTTATTCACTCTGTATTAATGAATACCTGTCCTCAGATCCTAGGATATTTTGTGTTGGACTTCTTTAGTAATAGAATTTACCTGTCTCTTCAGAGTAGTTGCCTGTTGCATTTTATTGTGAAATACAAGTCTCTTTCTACTCCTCTGGCTGAGTGAACGCTTCCCATTGTTGGTCTTTCCAATGGGAAAAATACTCTTCAGGCAAGAGGAAGAAACCTTCTTGTCTTGTGACTTTTTCATTGCTGTCTTCAGAAAGAAGTATTAGCAGTTCTAGGATGGGAGATGAGATCAGTGCAGTGCTGAAATATATTTTCAACACAGGCATCAGGCTCTTCTTATCAAATCTAGATTAAGATATTTTTCACTGCCAGAACTCCCTAAATTTTCAGTGGGAGTAACATGCAGTAATTTTTACATGTCCAAATGCTTTCATAACTATTGGCTTACTTGCTCTCTTGGATGCATTGACTGACAGTGTGGCGAGTACGATGTGCTTATTAAGACAACTTCAAATTTGATCTTTTTTTAGGTAAAGTATGAAGAGGAGGGAGCTTTTGGTATGAGTTGATGATGATGGATGGAAAACAGTGGGGTTTTGCCTTTACTAGAGTTGTCCATCTTTTCCAGCAGATGGCATTGAAAATGTATCTGCTGCTCTCTCTTCTTGCTAAGCACTGCCTTAAATGAAATCTGAAATCCTACAGGTTGGACTCTTCCTGTTCTCTGGTACATAGCTGCAGATCACTTCCTAATGAGGATGTTGGGTGCCCTCTGCCTGCTGGGTAGAACAAAAGACCTGCTGCTGGATTCCCAGAGAGGGCACAACTTCTTCAAGCCAGTGGCCACATCTGTCCCAGGGAAGGGCATTTCTTAGGCTGGTGACAGTAGGATTTTATAGGTCCTTTGCATGTGGTCACTGGGAGGAGGAGAAATTGTGACTGTTGATGATATTTAGAGTGGGTATCAGGTTCTAATTAAGTTATGAGGATAGTGGAATGTAGATGTAGTGTAATGATTCGAATGGTAACTGGTTATGACAGTGAAGCTGAGAAGTGAAAAATCTGTACTATGAATGAAGAGAATGTTACTTCAGCCAGTCTTTTGGTAGGAATTATTTCAAGATAGTGTGAAATACATCATTCACTTCTAGAGAGCTGCTTGTAAATCAAGCGTTTCCTTCATGGAAATGTGGGGGGGGAAAAAAGAGGGTCTCTTTGATTTTGAAAGGTAGCACAGTTGTTATTTTACATCTCTATGATTGAGAAGATAAATTGAAAATTCCTATTGACTCCTAACCCTGAAAAGAATGGGGGAGGCATGGGGGAGGATTCAGGAAAAAAAAGTAACAGAAGCTAGTCAGATTAAAAGTAGCAAAAAGGAGTGCTTTTTACATAATGGATAATTTGATGTGGAACTTTCTGCCACACTGGGATTATTTTATTTTTTTTAGATCGAGTACTTAGAAGCTATTGAAAAGGAATCAGGCAATTAAATGGATGATGAGAACATTTCTAGTTAGAGCAGAATAAAATCTAAAATGAAGTAGGAAATATCAGCTATTTCAGGATATAAAACAAGCACTTAAGAAGAGGAGGAATCTTTTAGACATGATTATTCCGTATGTCTTCATAATGTGGTTCCTTGCTTTATCTTTTCCTGTGATGCTTCTGGTCTTGGGTGCAGTCAGACAGGATACTTGGCTGGGTGGATTACTGATCTGCCCTGCTCTATCAAGTCCTGTGCTCATTTACAGTTTTTATGACTGCAGAACTGACAGATTCTTGTTTAATAGTAAATATTAATTATTATACAATCTTTTTTAGCAACTAGTCTTAAGTCCTATCTATTTAAAGGATTTTATGTACAAGATTTTAGTCAGTGATATTGAATATACATTTTGGGCATACTCTGAGTTAGATCTCTAGGGAGAACATCATTACTAAACCTTTTTGAGGCTGTCCCTGGTGGCATCTCCACAGAGCAGGTGGCCTGCATGGCACAAGTACACAGAGAGTCAGGAGCCTGTGTCTTATCAGAGCATATAATCTAAAAATCACTCAGCCTGTTTCTGTCTCCTGGGGAGATGATGATGATGACACAGGACTCTTATGCTAAAAAACTAATTGTTAACCTGCAGAGGACATCATTCAACACAAATCCCAACAGAAAAGAGTGTTGGGTGATGGATGTTTCTGGGTAGCAGGCCAAGCTGTCATCTGGTTTTCAGCAGATAGTTCTCTGGGCTGCCTCAAGATTTTCATGCCTACTACCTGGCTTACTTGAAAATAGAGATTCATGTTCATTAAAAAACTCACTGCTTACAATTCATGTTTACTAATGTATGCATATAAAATTTTGGGCAGAAAATGTTTCCTGCTTTGTCTTGGGGTATAAAATGCTCTCCCTCTTGACTATGGTGCTCGGGTTTCTTGGAACAATAAGCAAAGCAGTGGGTAGGTGGAGTGTTAGGGCTAGGAAACAGTGTTGAAAAGTAATACAGCAAGTAAGTAATATATAGGAATGTGGGATTGCATGCACATCTGTTGATAGGAGCATGCCCAGTAGACTAAGGGAAGTGATAGTCCACTTCTATTCAGCAATCATTAAAATGCATCTGCAGTGCCACATCCAGTGGTGTCCTCCATGCGCCAGCATGAGGAAGACTTTGGTAAACTGGATTGAGCTCAATGGAGGGCCACCAAGATGATTGGGGGCTGGAGTACTTGCCCTGTAAACAGAGGCCAAGGGAATGGGACTCATTCAGCATGGAGAAGAGGCAACCTCAGGGGTCTAACTGTTGCATGCTAGGGCCTACAAGGGGGTTATTTGAGAAGAGAGAGTCAGACTGTGTGCAGATATCTGTGGTGGGAGGACAAGAGACAGCAATTATAAATTGAAGCAAGAAGGTTTCTGACTGGATTCAAGAGAAAACTTTCAGCACGGAGCAGTCAAGTATTGGAAGGACTGCCAAGAGAAATTGTGCAGTCTCCATCCATGGATGTTTTTAAGAGTTGGCTGGATAAAGCCCTGAGCAGTCTGTCTGTTCTGAACAGAAGGTTAACTGGAGACCTGCCAAGGTCCTATCGAATCTGAATGATTCTCTGATTCTGTACAATTTTCCTTATATGATATTGTTCTCTGTACCTTATAATCCGATCTGTTCTTTTCCTGTCGATGAGATCTTCTTCACTTTTTCCTTATATCTTCCTTCTATTTATACCTCTTCTACTCTGCTGTGCCTTCCTACCTCTAAATACATCTGATAGTCCCATTGTCACCGGATCATTGGAGTATTCAGACTTCTGACAGACAAAGTTACTTCAGTGCCCCCCAACCCTCAGAGCAGTTTCTCCAGCCACCAAATCTATGGAGACTCCTCATGGCCATCACCACCTTCTGCTTTACTTTCTAAGCTGTCTTGTAGATGGTTTGCCAGCTGCTTTGCTACAGTACCTCTGTTCTTTGTTTCTAGTAATGGATGAACACTTCTCTGCTTGTTGGAAGATAGCCGTGTCACTGTATTTAGCTTTAGAAGTCAGTGGGAATAAACACGAAGAGATTTTTGGAAGCCAAAGAGTGTCAAAGCTTACTGGACTACTCTCAGTGGACTTTCTGGAGTAAAAAAAAATATGTTTTGTTTGTTTTGGCTTGGTTTTTTAGGAATGTCAGTTAACTAGTATGCTTTATTTTTGGATTTCAAAAAACTGGAGTTTCTTCTGCCTTTGCTCTCGGGAGGTATCTGCCAACTCCAATTCCTCTGTATTTCTTGTATTTTTAACCTTTTCTTCAAAACCCATTGATACTAGATGTGCAAGGGTGTTTATGAAAAATGTTCTCATTTCCTTGTGGGTTTGTAAGGGTATACTTTTGGGTGCATCTCTTACATCTGCTTTTACAGCTGGGCCTTGCCTAGTCACCTTTAAGCTCTTAAACAGCTGAATTGTAATAATTGTAGCAGAACATACACTGTTTATATTTTAATAGCCATTCCAAACAGCCCTGAGTGGTATTACAGTTTTGTTATATGGTAGGTCAGATTAACACCAACTGTAGTTTCTCTGAGTAGCACCAATTTTTCTATATTCATTTGAGTTTGACTCTGGTACCATTTGAATGCTGTAAAAGTGGTAACATTTCTAAATCAGTGCATTTCCTCAGACGTCTTGTGAGCAACTTGGAGTTGGTAAAGATACTTTTGAATTCCCTGAACCCTCTTCTGATCTCTCAAATACACCTCAGCTAAGGATATTGTTGCCAGAAGATGATTGTGGTGGGCAGGGTGCATGAAACTAAACAGCAGTTTAAGTTAAAGTGTTGTACTAAAGCAAGCAGTGAATATACTGGAAAGGATGAGGATAGGGATAAGGGTAGTTGTTAAGTAAAGTGCCTTTGATTCATGTGGAGGAAAGAAGAAAATGATGGAGGCAATTGTGAAGGTTTTCTTCTGCAGCCCAAAAAATGCATATTGCTGCTCTTCCATAATTCTGTTTTAACTAAGGTTGAGGCTTTGACCTTGGAACACTGAGATTTCAATCATTTGCTTCTATCTGACCATAAAGACTTCTTACTTGTATGGTTTGGAAATTGTGGAAGTCTATGTAATTTAATATGTTGCATCATACTAATGGCAAAAGGAATCTGGGTTTAATTAATGTGTGAATCAAATAATCTTTTTCAGCCAAAACCCATGAATCTTCTTTTCGTAGAGACCTTGGATATTGATAATTCCTTGTTCTGTCAAGGGCTGCAGTCATCTACATGGAAAAAATGTTTCAATAAGGAATCCTGGGATTAGAAAACATTTTAAAGATTTAGTCTGCTTTTTAAAGTGAAGACATACCTCTGGACAAATAAATACAGATTACCATACTATGAGCTTCTTTCATCTAGATATTGCTTCCAATGAAGTTTGTTGACAGAAGTTAAATATAAAAATTCAGTTCTGCTTCACATCACAAGCCATTAGCTAACCTACTGACAGGGGCTTGTTCCTGCTTTGGTCAAGGAAGCTGAACCATTTTTGATGCAGAGCTGCAAGCCTCCCAGTAAACACACCTTGATGTATTCTGATTGAATTTGTGTGCCCTGGCTTGCATAACCATACAGCTTGTATCCCAGTGTTATTAGCCAAAAGGAATATAGGGACTTACATAATCATTACACGATTATTTTTCAGTAACTGTACTGTAAATATGTAATTCTCTCTACTCCTAATAACTCTTAATCCCTTTGTTTCTATTGGCTCCTGGGCTCAGATTTGGCCATGGCCTCCGTGCCCTGGCCACTGATAAAACTTGAAAAAATTGTTACTTTCAGGGTTCACCTGCTTTGCTCCCAACCTGCTCCCCGGCACAGGCAGGGGCACTGCATCGTGGTGCACTGTGTTGTGGGAGTGTGGGCAGCCTGTGTGTCTTCTGAGAAGGGTCCATTCACCTCCAGAAGCCTTTCATTGTATAAGGGTGTGTATATTCAGTGTGGACCTCTCTTCTGAGCTTCTTCATGTGTTTTCTGCCCAAGAGTTCTTGAGCAGACCATTTTGATCACATTTCTCCATGTTGATCAATAAAGAAAATTCTTCTTTGAGATACTGTGGTGGGAGAACCTAAATTATCAAGAACTCTTGATCTGCTGCAGGTGTTGGAAGCCAGGAAGAGATTATTTTCCCTTGGTACAAGCAGGTATTAAAAAGCCCTTTAGAGTGCTTCTTATAAAAACATGCCCTGTTTCTGTACTGCAGTTTGCCTCCAACTTCTGTGGGATTTGGTAGTCAGAGCTCTCCTGAGGTGTTCCAGTGATAACTTATGCTAGTAAAGTACCTTTCAGGTATACTGGAAAATATCCTCAACTTTGACATAAAATTGCCTTCCTTACTGCTTTTAAAATTAGAAGCCTAACTTGATTTGTTTTATTTCAGCCTTGTAAAATACTTGAACATCATTTTTCTGTGTTTAATTAGCTCCATGAGTCAGCACCTGGTCTTAGGTCTTGACATTTTGGGCGTGTGAAATTTTCTTGTGTGTTTGACCTTGGCTTTATTCCAGAATAAATATTTTAAGCTGTTAGTTGTGTATAGTTTTTTTTTTTGGTCTTTGGTCTGAGACTAGGGGGCAGACATAAGCAGCACTGAGAGAACTGAACTGTATAAACCACAATTAGAATTGCAGTGCACAGGTGTCTGTAGATCTTAGACAATTGCCAAGCTATTTGTTTCTCAAATGAGAGGGGCTTTGGGAGTGTATTTTGGAGAATAAAGGGAGCAGAAGGCCCTGCATTTGCATGTGAGGGTTGTGATTTGGGTTGTTTATTGGTTTGGGTTTGTTTGGGTTTTTTTCAAATGCTGCTTTAAATTCTTCCAGACTTGATACATTTGATATCTTTACAGAACCAACATGTTGAATGGTTGCAAGTGATCTACTGTGGCTGGGGATGTAATTTATAACTGCCTTCAGATAGGAATCAGCATTTAAGAATAAAAATTTCTTGCATGATAGCTTTTCTTCGAGCATCAAGTTAGGTCCTGTGGTTTAAAAATCTGAATGCCAGTATTGAAAGTAAGATGACTTGTAATGATATGAAAGGAAAATGACTTTAGCATCAAGGTTATGGGTGAGTTCTGTTGCAGGCACTTGAGGATCTCTTTGGGAAGAGAGGGATTTTAAATCTCTATGCTAGTCATACACAAAGTATTATTGCAATGGAAAAATAGTGAAGTGAATAAACAGCAGCTCACAGTACAGGACACTTGATGTATCTGGAGTCCCAGTGTTCACTGTATTTTGCAATTTAATGCACAATAATTTTTTAGTTCTGTGTTTCTGTCTGCTCCACTGTGTCCGATCTGTATTCTTGGGATGTGAGGTTCCATTAAAAAATAAATAATAATGGCAGCCCCCACTCCCCCCACGTACACTCATTTTCTATAATATGGTAATGATATCACCGTAGCAGTAATTACGGGTCATCTTCATTTCTTTCATCTCTGCTGGTTCTGATGGCTTCATTCCTTTGACGGAGAAGATTTGGCTCTGGGTGCTGTGATTATTTTGTTAAGCATTATTCGAATAGACAGGAGTGAGAGAAATTAATCAATCCAAATGCAATTAGCATCATGTTTAACCCAGTGATGGACGTCTCAAGGTGAAACAGCCAGGGGAGTTTCAGACATTATTATTCAATCCAGTGGCTCTTATCTAAATTATAATCAAGAGAGGTTTTTATTGGCTTTGCAGAGAGAAGATGTAAATCTTTCCCTGCTTTGGGGGTCAAAGGGAGCAGGTCTCTGGCCCCACAGGATGTTGGCTGTAGGCAGCCCCTAGAACTGGGAGGTACTGTAAGAGTTTCCTTTAATGTGGGGGTCACCCAGGACAACATAGCTGCACATCCTGATATCTGTGGCCTGGAACATAAGTTTAGTAGCTCCCTGGGCATTGGCACGGTTGTCTTTGCCCCTTCCTTCGAGTGTTTTCATTGACTGACTTTGCCCATCTCTATGTGAATGAGTGCTGTTTGTAGTTAGTTTCTGCATTCAAAGCTCTGTGAGCATTACTGTTTGCAACTGAATGCAAACAGAATGGTACTGCTTTGCGAGGTAGGGAAATCTGATTAGGAGAACAAGGTAAATTACTCTGCAGAGAAGGAATCTAATTTTTTTTAGAGCGGATATAATTTTAGAATTTATTGATAGCAACAATAACATTTTTGAGGATATATTAATCTGGAGCAGATCTGTTATCACTGTGCTGGATAATCCTGAACGATCTCTGAGATCTCTTATCAGGTATAAGATAAAGCACCACTACTGTGGGTGGAGAAAAACAAGGTGGAAAGAGGTCACGTGAGGATTTCATAATTCTGGAAAGCACTAGGCATTTGATTGCAGTTGTTAAGGCTCTAGCAAGCACTCACTGAACTGTTTGAGTGGTCTAAAACTTTGTCAGTCTCAGCTATTTATCAGTTCCCTATCAGAGAGTACTGTTTTCATAGCACACTGGGAGGAGCAGTCCATGTGCCTCACCTGCTCCAGTTCACAGCCTGGCTTTGTGCAAGCTTCCACCTTCTCTGGCGTTTCAAACCAAGTCATGCCAGACTGTGAACAGCAGCTGAAATAAGGGCAGATTCTGCTGTCTTATTCACCAAGGGAAGGACAGTGGTGTTTCTTACCAGTGGTAGTGTTAATATTTAAAAACGCTGCAGCAAGACTTGGCAGAGCTCATCTTTCAGAGCTGAATTCTAGCACAGTTGCTGACTCTTTTAATCTATGTCTTGTGCTGTTTTGGCTGGGGTGGAGTTAATTTTCTTCACAGTGGCTAGTATGGGGCTATGTTTTGCATTTGTGCTGAACGTAGGATTGATAATATAGAGATGTTTTTGTTATTGCTGAGCAGTGCTTGGACAGAGCCAAGGCCTTTTGTATTTTCTGTACAGCCATGCTGGCAAGGAATTTGAGATTGCATGGGAAGATGGGGAGGGACACAGCCGGGACAGGTGACCCAAACCTTCACAGTGGCTAGTATGGGGCTATGTTTTGCATTTGTGCTGAACGTAGGATTGATAATATAGAGATGTTTTTGTTATTGCTGAGCAGTGCTTGGACAGAGCCAAGGCCTTTTGTATTTTCTGTACAGCCATGCTGGCAAGGAATTTGAGATTGCATGGGAAGATGGGGAGGGACACAGCCGGGACAGGTGACCCAAACTGACCAAGGGGATATTCCATACCATACCACATCATGCTCAGTGTATAAAATGGGAGGAAGAAGGAGGAAAGGGGAGATGTTCAGAGTGATGGCATTTGTCTTCCCAAGTAACTGCCATGTGTGATGGGGCTCTGCTGTCCTGGAGATGGCTGAACAACTCCTGCCCCTGGGAAGCAGTGAATTCATTCCTTGTTTTGCGTAGCTTGTGTGCATGGCTTTTGCTTTCCTTGTCAAACTGTCTTTATCTCAACCCACGTGTTTACCCTTCTGATTTTCTTCCCAATCCCACTGGTGTGGGAGTGAGGGGCTGTGTGGGGCTTGGCTGCTGCCTGGGGTTAATCTGTGACAATCTGTGTATCAGTCCTCACCGAGGCTGTGACCGAGGCTGTAAGGTGGGAATTAAATCACTGTATGTCTCAGGAATATTGTAAAGCTTGATAAGCTTTGCAAGTGCTTTGATATTGATTACTGGAAGATGCCGTGGTTAACGCAAGCTTATACCGACTCTGTTGTCTTACCTGAAGAATGTGTTTCAGGAGTGTGAGGTGATTGTAGTGGTCTCCAGTGTCAGTTCCTGAAGCACAGGCCAGAGTATCTGCATGTGCCAGTTGTGCCTTCAGGAAAGGTGACTGACATTGCTTTCGCTAACCATTGCTTTTCTGAGATGGCAGTTCAGCTCTTTGAGATTGGGTTTGGGGTAGCATTCACTGGTTCAGTATTTGCCAAAGGCCCAGTCATCAAGTAGCAGCTCATTTGACATCTACATTAGGATGTACACAGCAAACAGCAAAGTAATTGGAGCTCTTTCTATGAAGAAACAGGAGCAAGCTGGTGCCGTCAGGCATCCAGGTGGTAGTAGGATTTTGGTGGTCTGGTCTTGAGCGGTCCGTACAGATCTCTCTATCTGATAGAAGTACAGATTATATTGACTGGGCAATAATATTCTCTTGATCTTCTATCTTTTTTTCTTTGAGGGCTGTTACTAATAATGTCAATCTTAAATATTTTTCCTGATTTTAAATTACTTTTTTTCCTTCAACTCTCTCTTCTCCCCCCGACCTATTTTTATCTTCCTTCCAAATGCAATATTGGTTGAGCCCAACTAAAAGATTTGACTTTGCCATTGGCTTTCACAAGTTCAGTCACGCAAAACTCCCACAGTTACTCACAGGCAGAATTCTCTAGGCCTTTTTTATGTCCTGCCAACTAAGAAAAAGAATGGTTGTGTCTTCTTATCCTAATGTTGTATCTCAGCACGTAAGAAATAATTTCTGATGCAACAGGCTCTTGGGGTAGAAGGCTAAAAACCAGAGAAGTGTTTTGCTCTCTGCAATTCATGTTCTTTGCACTGAAATGTTAATTTTCATTGACAGTTCTTCAGAATTAAACCCTTTTAGTTTTGTTTCTGCATAGTCTTAAGACACAGCAGTAGTTTGAGTGTGCATGATTGGTACTTTAAAGGAATCCTTCCATGTTGAAAAACAAGTTCTATATTTACCATAAGTTCAGCTTAATGGGAGGAATAACTGATAGGCTAACAAAATATGACAGTGCCTAAAATAACCTTTTTGTAGTCAAGAATGTAGCATCCAAAATGTGATACTACAAGACATTTCAGAGCTAAAAACATTAATTGTATTTTCATTTTTTCAGTAGCAAGAACTTTGGATTTCAACAATGCTGCAGTTTCAGGTCAGAGGAGGATCGCAGTCAAATTGGTCCCAGAAGTTATACATTTGGGAGAGGGTAGAGAAGGGCTTCTTTAGTGAGTGACTTCATTTTAAAGTGCCTGTAATTTGAAGATGCTTGCAGGCTTTGTTTTGAGATTTTTAGATAAGCCCAGAAGTAGTAATCAGCAAAGGTACAATGTTCTCGATAAATCTGTGATAAATATATTTTGTCACATATATCTCTTATATAGACTTTATCACCAAGTATGTTGTGCTTTTGCATTTAAGTGTATTTTCTGTTTTAAAAGTGTGTACATATGTGTGTTGCTTAGGGATTCTCCTGGATGAAAGTTGCTTATGTAAGTGTAAATCACTGTTTTCCTTGCTGATTTTACAGCAGTAAATCCTTCCATTATTTCCTGGCCATCCAGACCTTATGACACAGTATGTCCTGTGCTGTCGTATGTGTGAGAAGGCTTTTTAGGGGGAGCAATCAGACTGGACCCCAATCTCCAGGGCAGTGTTTTTTTCTAATTAAATTGTCATGGGAAGGAATATCCGGAACAGCAGTTTTCATTTTCAGTTGAGGAAAAAACATTATGAGTCTTTGTCATTTGATTAAAAGTTACTTAACCTTCAAATTGCTACAGATGTAAAGACAGCTCTGAGTTTCCAATGTAATCGCCTCCAAGTTAAAATCAGGAAAATCTTTGTGTAATGAAACCCATATGTCATAGTGAAAGGATGCAAAGCACTGGCAGAGTGGGCTGCTCTAGCAGGAGATTCTGCACCCAATCTTGTTAACCAGGACTGCTTTTGGTAATCCCTCATCTCCTCACTTGTAGGAAATCAATCTGTACTACTGAATCTTTTCAACCAGCAACTACAAAATTTACTGTGGAGAGGCAGCTTGGGGACAATTGTAGTAAAAAAGGAGCCCCAGGCAACAAGGCTAAATGCGGGATTGAGGGATTGAAGTTCTAAAGAGGAGATTATATTAAAACCTTATTCTGCTCCCCTATCAAGTAGAAATATTTCTTCCTTTCAGCCCCAGCCTTTCCTACCCAGTACCTGTTCTTGAGATCTGCTTGGCAGATCTTGCTAGGCAGCAACCTGAATTCATACAGTACAGCATTCTCTGTTAACTGTAATAGCCTAATACCACTGTTCAGTATATTTATCTGAAAAAGTCTATTCAAGGACTCAACTTCCATTGTAACCAGGGCTGATAACATCTTAAAGTGTTTTTACTATGGTGTTCAGTGTCCTCTTCCTCCTCCCTAGTAGGTGAGATTAATTTGTATCGAAGCTATTGTGATCATACCCATTGTTGATTTTTCTATTGTAGTAGATGCACAGCATAGGCAAGGTTGTAAATCGTGACTTGTCATGGAGATTCATGTTTCTGTTCCATGCTGCGCAGGCTCTGTAGTGTGTGTTTGCTGCTACAATGAAACCTGTGCTTAAGCCCTCTCTTCACTTGAAGTCTGTGGTTTAAACGACCATTGTAAAGAAAAAATCCCTAAGGTTTTCACTACAGTTTTGTCCAACCTTTTAATTAAAAAATCCACCTCTATCTACTATTCAACTGGCTTCTGCAAGTCCCTTGGGTAGTTGCTTAAAGCTGGTTTTACCAGCTCTCTTAGCCTGCAATCATATTTAGAATGTGGGCGATGGTTTCTTCATTCACAAGCTCTTCCCTCACTCCAGCAAGCTCCATAAGGCCCCATTGGAAAGGATATTCCCATTATTAAGGATTCATTTGTCAAAAGCAATAATGAGTAGAGGAGTCAGTTTAATATTAGAGGCTTTTCTGTGCAAAATCCAAGCTCAAATCATACTCCAGCGCAGATTAAAGAGAAACAAAGGGGAAGGAATAGCCAAGACGTTTGAACGCAGTACCATGTAGTATAAATTCGGCCTGTGTTTGGCAGGAATACATTGAACTGTGGTTCTTGGGAAGCAGCTGAAGCAGGGAAAACGAGATTGTTAATGCTTGTGGAAACTTGCCCTTAGTTTGGCTGTGAATTTTTTGTCATATGAGGAAATTATTTCCTGGGCATTTTCATACATATACAAAGGTCCTTTTTTCTTTCTCAGTTTGGCACCGTATCCTTAAAAATAAAGCTCCGGTGCAAGCCTGAGTCTGAGGAGACGAGGAATACAGAATAGCAGAAGGCTGTCTCCTGCTCCTAATGGGATTTTGTAGCAGCATGTGCGAGTTTGTTTCAGAAGTCAGAAATGAACAGATGTTGGTATAAATTACCTCTGTGTCTGATGTCTTGCAAATTAAAAGCGCGGTTGGCATCACTAAACAATTTCACCAGGTTGGGGGGGGAAGCGGGCGGTGATTATTGTAGCAGGTCGGTAAGAATCTTTAAGCTGCAGCAGAACAGGATAGCAAGGATAAAGGAATGAAGAATAAAATGAGAGGTCTGTGAATTAATCAGAAATGTTAACATCTCCGATGACAAGTGAACAGGAGGGCACGTGCTCTGGAGCAACCTCCAACCCACAGTAATTTCACTCAGCACACAGAAGGAGTCTGTGCTCTCTGCCTGATTTATAGGGTGCAGCCCTCTTTGGGGGAACAGAATTGTCATGCATTCGTGTATCTGCTATATGAGACCTGCACTCTGGAAAACTTTCCACTCTAGCAACTACAGTTCAGCTTTGTGTTTTCTCTGTTAAGAGTGTTTTAAAGCCATGCACTCCTGATGGTGCAAGGCAGGCAGGTGTCAAAGAACTAGTACTGAGAATTGAATCCTAGCTGAAATTTTTTCAAACCTTGCAGTTTTATTTAGTCATGCTCTTTGTGCATAACAGTTTAGTTCCTGACAAAGTAACAATCCACTCTGCGCTTCTGCAGCACCTTCTATCCCTGTGTCATTTCAGCAGCACTTAAAAGATACAAGTCACCCTGCGGATGGGGAGGTAGAGGTACAAATGAGTACTATTGTGGTAGTTCATGCTGAGAATCAGAAGCAGAGTTGGGAATGGATCCCAGGTGATATAACTCACAGCTGGAGGCATGAACCAAGTGAACAGTGCAGTGATCTCCTTGAATCTGCAGCCAGTCTGAAGCATGTTCCACTCAGAACAGAGGACTTTGCAGCCTATGAATGTCAATATGTACCAGACAGGTCATAATATCACTAATTGTTTTACAGCAGTCTTGTTGATGACGATACCTTGTGATGCAATTTTGGGTAGATAGTTTAGAATGTAATAATTTAAAGAAGAAGCTTTAAGACACAAATTCTAACCTTTATGTAAAGAATAGCAAAATGTCTTTACCTGAGGGTGCACATTGAGTATTTTAAGTTGAACATTTTAATTATATTTCAGTTCTGTTCTGAGAGATAATAATGTCAAAAGAAAACCCAACACCAGCAACAAGCCCACCTCTGGTTTATAATTGTAATTTCTATTGTTCCTCTCAGTAGAGAGGCCAAGAATTGAATGGATAAAACAAAATGAATTCCCATCTCCTTCCAAACTCTCTTTAGGCTAGGTGTGGGAAACATGCATGCTTTTATCATTCCTGTGAATAAAAACCTTCCGTGTTTTGATGGCTGTCAGTCCAGCACAAAGCTTACACCTTTATTGAAAAGAAATGATGAGAAGCACCAGTGGGAAGATTTTCTTTCTCCAGGACTCAGTTACTGATGGTGTTGTCTGTGATGCATTGTGTTGTTATTGCAAGACAAGGATAGTATAAGGCTGCTTTGCCAGCTTGTGAGCTTATGGGTTCTCAAGTCAGAAATGTCTTGTGCAGAAAAGTGGCTGTGTAAACCCTGCTGTAATAGAGCTACCAGAAATTGATGGTACCAACAGTGAGAGAGAGACATATAAACCTTGCCTTGCTGTATTAAACATCGAAGGACTGACAATGCAGAGAGGGAGAAGACCAAAGCTCTATAAACTTTACTTTATTACACTATCCATAGATGAACTGCATTGAAGGAATATAAACCCCATTATATTACAGCATCCAGGGACAGACACTGCTGAGAGAGAGAAAATGCTGCCTAATTTCTGTTGAAGATCATAGCATCCAGGGACCAATAATCCTGAAATGGAGAAAGAGAGAGTTCCATAATCTGTGACAGATTATAACATCCAGGAACAATTGCTCTGAGACAGAGAGATGGAGATCTGGATTACACCATTCAGAGATGGATAGTGCAGAGAAAAAGAGGTGCTGCAAGAGCATAATGCAGTAGGAATAGAAAGCATAGATTGTATGTAATGAGACAGCCTGTGGGAATTATTGCTGAGTTTAGAAGATTCCAGGCCCTGTCTGCATTTCTAGGATGTCAGGAATTCAAGCCGAAATGCAGTTTTATTTATTTTCCACTTAAATAGATAAATAAAATAATCCTTACTCACTTTTGGTACAAGCACAGATCTAAATGATTTTCTTATCCTATGGTTAAAATATATGAATCATACAATTGTTTGGGTTTCTTGGCTTTTAAAAAAAATATTGATCTCTTTTTCCTCCCTTGTGATTTCAGCTAGAGAAATGACTCGAGGGAAATTCCTGAACATCCTAGAGAAACCCAAAAAGTAGACGCTACATCTGGAGTTTGGATGAAAATACCCCAACTAGGTCATTTTACGTACTGCGCATCCAGATGAAGCTCAGAACTTACAAGAAGTACAAAGCTCTTGCTCTTGACCTTCAGAAGCAAACATCTCTTTTTGCTTCCACAGCTCATCTCTTTGCGGGGAAAATGTACTGCATACACAGGTCGCAAGGACTGCAGTTGGTTGCATTGGAATTCAGACTTCATCTGGCCACAGGATGTCCCACAAGAGGACTGAGCCCTGACACACTGTGACACAGTTACCTGCTTTATCAGCTGTTCACAGAGTCCTTATTCAGCTGCTCTCGGGGACAGCACCTGTTTGAAGCACACAGCAGATCCAACACTGGCCAGTGTGCATCATGAGGCATTGACCCTCTTGTGTGTCTTTTGTCTTACACACACTGATTTCCTATGTATCTCTACTGTGTTAAAGGATTTGAGCATAGTTTGGGGTGTGGATGGACCACTAGCCCTGGTTCAGCA
>NW_008662451.1:39213-57593 GCF_000695815.1 Acanthisitta chloris
TTTGGGTGTACAAATTCAGTCTCTGCATTAGATTCTAGTTACTCACTGCCTTCAGGGAAGCATGTCTGGTACTCTGAGGAAGACCTCCAGACCATCAGTGTGCCAGGAGCTTCATTTCACTGCTAAACAGTTCTTTAGTGAAATTGAGACTGACAGACTACAGCAGTGAGAGGTGTTACTGTGTCATGAAGGAAAATATCCTCACAGCTGTGAATTCAGTCTCTGCATTAGATTCTAGTTACTCACTGCCTTCAGGGAAGCATGTCTGGTACTCTGAGGAAGACCTCCAGACCATCAGTGTGCCAGGAGCTTCATTTCACTGCTAAACAGTTCTTTAGTGAAATTGAGACTGACAGACTACAGCAGTGAGAGGTGTTACTGTGTCATGAAGGAAAATATCCTCACAGCTGTGTCAGTCCTCTGCAATTCTCTGCTTCATACAGAACTAGAAACTGGAAAGAGTTATAAAGTTGAAAGGTGGTGATATTTTCAGTTAGCACTCCAAGAAGTGGCAACAGGATGGTTACGCACACGCAAGGATGGTCTGCCTATACAGAATTATAGCATTTCTGAAAATAACTTTTTGTGGTATTTTTAATTACTGATTAATCAGCACTTCAAAATCATCTTCCCCTATAAAACCAGAATTTTTAAGACACAAATTCCTGTGACCTGGTCCCTTTTAGCACACTGTTTTATGCTTTATTCATCTTACAGTTTAATGCCTTTTTCTTCTCTTAATGCACTTCTGCATGTTCACCCCTGAGAAGAGGTAAAGAGCTTGTTCAGACTTTTTATTTTATTTCAGAGAATATTTTTTTTAGGGTACAACATAATGTTGAAACATTGGATGAAAAGCAAGGTTTTTCTCTATTTAGAAATGTTATTTTTACGATGCACACTTTTCAAAACTTGTCATTTCCCAGGCTGCAGTCACATAAGAGAGAAAAAATTACTTGGAAACATGTACATGTAACAGGCTCTCCTTAGAGCACTGCATTTTTCTGGCTCTGTGGGGAGAGGAGACTCTTTTCAAGTGCCTGTGCAATAAAGAGGGGGAGATACTTTTTTAGCCGAATCAACTTCTTTGAATTTTTACTAAATTGCTGATGGCTCTTTGGTTTCCAGTCTGAGGTCTTGGTTATTGCCAGTCAGAACTAGGCTTGTTTTGGACAGCTTCTGTTAACTAAGTCTAAGCACTTAAATCCCACATCTCAGAAAGACCCTGCACAAAGACTGAATCTTAAACTTAATGGGTCTATTTCTGTATTTCACAGTTTGTGCAGGGCTGAGCTTAACGGGAACTCCATCCCTTGAGAACATGAGAGTTAAGACAGGTGAATGAGAAGAAGAGCTGAAAGTGATAGTTAAGAAACAGTGAAAAAAAACCTGGTGGTGCAAACTGGTGTTGATGTAGCTTTAAGCATTGAATTATGTATTTTGAATGCAAGTTTAAGTGTGTATACTATATATATAATGTATGTCCACGTGACACATTTCCCCATTACAAGTATCCTTGTTGCCTGAGCTCCTTCCTTAGGAGAAACTGGGAGTAAACGTGAGGATGCTTGAAATGCCTCTATCAAGATCATATCTCTGGAGTTTTGAATGACTGCCAGCCAGGGATACTTTGTCTGTATCCCCAGTGTGAGTTTGTGCATTTTATAAAGGTTTGTTGGTCCAACACAGTAAGGAATTGAAATCTGAAAGGAGCATTTAGGAGAATACATGAAAGCTTGGCATGGAAGTATGTGTATATTTTCTGATATGTGCAGTAAGGAAGTTTGAATTTGAGGTAGTTTTTAGTAACATATATGTGTTTAAAAACAAAAAACAAAAATCTCCTTTTACCATATGGAGTACTTGTCTTCTCTAGGGCAGCCTTTAGCATCTGCTTTAGAATAGTAATATTTATTAGCTTTGTACTTGTCATCTGTAGAGATGAGTTAGTGCTATATTTTTTTATTGGTAATATTTATATGTATTTTTGTGTGTTAGCCAGAGAATTTTATTCAGTCTGTTAATGCTTTGTAGTTTGATAATGAGCAAATACAAAGCTCAGAGGTTGGTCTGGGTTTCCTCTGAGATGCAAAAGCTTTTGCTTGGCTACCTAGGCAATACTCTTCCTCAGGCTCTTCTTCACTCACCTGCATGCCACCACCTCAGGATTTGTCCTGTGGATGCTCCATTCCCATCAGTAAATAAATATTTGTCAGTATCTAAATGGTACCAAGGATTTTCATACCCTTTTGAACCTTATTTTTTCCTTCAGTTATATCCTTCCTGACATTCATGCAGTTACCTATCTATACAAGAAAATCTGGGTGACTTTTTGTGACTGATAACCTTCTGTATTTTGAAACAAAACCCAAGTTTTGATAAATGGTGGGAATGAAGAGGATAAGAAAATCAAGATTTGGTAATATTAATAAAGATAATACATTGTTTTATAAAGTGCTTTCATGTATTGGTATGTTAAATGTTACTGTGAGGTTTTTGGAAGTAAAATCAGTATGTATTTGGTTCCTTTTAAATGCCAGTGTTACCCATATCTTCATATATTCAGTTATAAAGGCTATTCACTTCAGTCTTGGACTATCAAATGCTTTGCTGCCTAATCCAATTGAGAAGAAATTCTTGTTTGTTGTGTTAATCATTATCAAAATAAAAGTCTGTTCCGCTGGCAATTGAAAAACACGATACTCAGTTCAACTCAGTATTTTGCCATTGCAAAATTAACAATTTTGGAACAATCCTATAACCCACGGTAATCAACTTTGCTTCATATTTCCTTCAACAAGTCACCTAGAAATGACAGATTACTGAAAACCGACTAATCCAGCTTGGAGGTAACGTTTGAACCTTATGCTTTACTGATTTTTATGTTACATAAAAATGTAAGGTACTATTACAAGTCAAATCACAAGTCCTTCTTATCTGTAATCTTCTCTTTGCTTATAAATAGTTGTAGAAGGATAGGGAAGGATATAAACAAAAGGCTTACATGGTGATTCTGCTTTAGGGTAACTTACACAGCATTCATCAATCTGTTTTAGCTGAAACAGGTCCACAGGAGACCCTCTATAAATTTGTCTTAGTCCTAGTTTGCCTGTATGTCTGGCCTTTAAAATGCCCCTAGACAGTGAGTTCCATGATTCAATTATACAAAGAAAAGTTAAAAATAAAAACTAGGGGAGAATTAATTGCTTGTTTTAAACCTGCTTACCTGCTAATGCCCTTTTGAACATTTAATTTCTTTTATTGTCACAAACAGTTGTTTGGATTTTTTCTTCTTTGCTGTCCGTGCGCTACTCATGATTTTTCAGGTCCTGCTATTTTTTTGGTTCCATGGTTATGTTCACCTTCCTTATGCTCACAATATGCAATTGTCTGTCCTCTATTACAGCCTGAGCTGGCATAACCAAAATTGCAGAGTATTCCGAGTGTGAGCATATTGTGGAAGTGTGTAAGTCCTAATTACAGTTTGTATTTGTTACTCTGCTGTTTTCTCTCACATCATCAAGGGCTAAATCCCATTTTCAGTATCTCTAAGAACAGGATCATCACTTATATTTGCAGTCTGTGCATGCAGCTGATCTCATCCCCTTCATCTTCACCCACAGTAACTTGTGCTGGGCAAACAACACTGTTTCCAAAACAAGATGACAGTGATGCCAACCTCTCCATGCTGATGAATTGATACCTGGCAATTCCCTCATCAGCCTATGCAGTACATGAAAAAGAGGAAATTGCATCTTTGTCACACGGTCTGAAATCCCAGACTCTTGGCCTTCCACAAGTTCATAACATTTCATAAACACTTTGGAAATACCTCTAAACTAATACAAATTTTTGGATACATCAAATCAAAAGAAAAAGTCAACTTGCAAATAACTATTGCAGAAAATCCATAGTGATACATATACTCTCCTAGAGCTGGCAGTCATTCAAAGCACAAAGGAATAATCTTGATAGAGGCATTTCAAGCATCCTCACATTCACTCTTGAGTTCCTCCTAAGGAAGAGCCTCAGGCAACAAGGGTACTTATAATGGGGAAATGTGTCATGTCTTTGAGTGAACTATCTGAACATGACATGCAAACTAAATGTAGCATGAAAATAATCCTCACTTCTTAGTACCCCCATCTTCATTCTGTACTGACACTTTTTAAGAAGTCATTAAATAATCAGTCTTTAGTAGAAGATAATTAATTGAAAGACAACACTCTAGAAGATGCTCTCTGTATCTTCAGCCCAGTAAAATTATACTCGGACAGAAACTTCCCATGGACCAACAGTGAAACAAATTCAAACGTTGTAAACACATTTCTGTCGTCACTGTGATAAAAACTTCCCACCACAGAAATACCAAAGCCCATGGTTCCTATGTGCACATCCCAGCATATGCATGAGCCAGGGTGCCTGATACTTCCAGATCATATTGTATGTGTAATGCCAAATTTGTATTGCCCTGATAAGAGATGGATCTCAGTATTTTTAGAAGGCAAGAAAAGATGAAAAAAAAAAAAAAAGGGAAAAAATAGAAAAACAAAATCAAGGAAAAAGACAAAAAGACTGGATCCTTTGGGGTTTATGTAATGCTCTGATTCTGGGAATCAAAACTATTCTAGAGGCATGTTACCTCTGCAAGCCAATCCTTACATCGGTGCTTTGAGTTTCTTTCAGGAGGATCTGAAATGCAAAATTCTGAAGTCAATCATTGTGGCCAGTCACAAAGTTCACATATAGTTAAAAGGCTAAGTGGCCAGAGAAGTATGGACTGATCCGGTTTCTATAGAGTGTAATCCACATTCTGCATAGAATATGTGCAATAATGCCAATTTTATTTAGATTGTGCTAGATTTTCAGCGTGGCAGGGTCTCTCTTCATGTTTTGACTTTATCATCCACCAAAACTGCCGATTTTTAGACTTGACCTTTTCCGTTGTGTCTCTTTGAACAGGATGACTGACTCCAGGCAGCTGATGCGTGTACAGAACAGGCGTTTTCTTGTTGGGTTTGTGTGGTTGACCTCTGGCCTGCCTGCTGATTCCTATAATACAGATCAGTGACCAGTGAAGCCAGAATGCTCCCTGCCTGTCTCTGTTATAGACACCTCAGTAAGGAACAGAAAAGAGGAAGAGGGCTGAGCTTGAAAGCCCTTACTTAATTGCTAGTAGGAAAAATGGGTAATAAGAATGACCTTGCACCTTATTTATTGACCAGATCTCTGGGAGGACAAAGTACTTGACTTGGTTCTGTATCACTTGAAAGGCTGGCTCTGTGGCCCATAGCTGATGAGTAGGCCTAATAATATAGGGTAATTAAATTTTGTGCTTACAGGCACTTAGATGCCACAGAGGACTTCCCTCCCAAAAATACCAGGCACATCTAACCACTTTCTTCATAATCACAGAATTTTAAAGCATATTCTGAAGCATCAGAAATTTGCCATCTTCCACTTACTACAATAGCCCAAAATACAGCAAGTTGTGTATGAAAAGGCAGGAGGAGAGCTCATCAGCTACATGAAAATGATGGACAAGAGACCAGCAGAGCAACCCAAGTGGACAAGAACACTCAGGCTGCCTGGTTCTGTGGCAGGCCTGGTTTGTTTTCCCCTCGGTGTATTAAAGTAATTTATAGTGAGTTTTAATTTCGCACACATATATATATGTATATTGATTATCCCATACTGCCTTTCAGGGTAAGCACTGGCACCTGTCTTTCTCTTGTCTCTGCATGGATCAGCTTGTCACCCTGTCTTGTTTCTCTGCCTGCTCAGCACACCGAAGCCAAATAGCATGTGTAAAACCAGTGGACAAACTGTTTCTGGTGAGGCCCGTTGTGGGAGGAATTGGGGTGAGCCCTGGTCTGCAGGAGGGATCAGTTTGTAATCAGCTGCATAGGAGGCAAAGGGATCTGCAGGCCATGGGTGTCCCTAACAGGATCAGCAGTGATATTTTGCTCTATATGATCTCATAATCAAAAATTAGGGAAAATATTTTGTTGAAAAATATTTGATTTGTGATGGTTTCTCAAGAAAATGTCAGTTGAAAGTTAGAAGGAGCGTGTGTCTTTCTTTGCCTTGCTTTGATAAGAGAGCTTGAGCTGGGATCTCCTACACATCTCAGAACTCATATTTTTAATCCTTTTATGGGCATCTTTAGGAACCTGCCTTGTGAGACCCAGCACATGTTCCCTTCCACGAGAACTGACAGGGTCCCATTTACACACGTGCTCCTTCCCAGCCTGAACTCTGAGGCAGACTCATAGCATGGCCTCACTGGAGAAAAGAACATGCCAGGTGCTACATTTCTCTAAGGGTAGCCCCAGTGAGCCTCAGCAGAGACCTAAGGCAAATCTTTGCAGTCAGATGTTTGGTTTTGGTGGCGCGTTAGTACCTGTGTACCACTGGAGACAACAGAGAAGGCAGGTCAGAGAGGTGAGCTCAGGTTTCTGCTGCACAGGTGAACAGTGGCGATGGAGAAAGGATGGAGAGCACTGTGTGGCTGCTGCCCAGCCACCGCCCTGAGCCACATAGCTGGGCCCCAGCGCCTGGACTGCTTTGCTGGCTGTTCCTCCCCGTCCCCCTTCTCCTCACGGTGCCTGAGAGGCGACTCCCTGTCCGTCTGCGGCACAGGGAGTGCTGGCTGCCGCTCGTTAGAAGAATTCCCCCAAGTCAGACCTATGGTACGAGCCGTGTGAAGCGGAAGACAATTAGGGGCTTATTAGTGTCCTGGGGAGACGTGTAACTTGTGTTGCTGGGACTTACCAAAACAGCGAGAGTCTTACCGGCAAGCTCCAGCCGAGAAAAGACTGAGGGATTGTCTCACCTAATTACGGGGAATGGGCCTCTTTGTGTTTGTGATTCGGTACGGTTGTCCGATCGCTTTTCTCTGGCTGCTGGCTCAGGCCGAGCTGGAAGTGTGCTAATTAGAAGAGAAATGGACGTAGTGATCCTGTCAGCTCTCGTTACCGGCGCGGACAAAGCCGAATATTATTCTGAGGCAGTGTTTTGTGAGTGTCCCCCTTCCAGCTCTCATTAAGGGCAAGGTTGGTGGACGGGGAGGGGACTTGACCACATGGGTTGGCTAATGGAGCACAGTTACCGTTACTGTGCTAATTAACGGGCTCAGGAGGCAAATGTTTCTCCAACCAGCAGTCCAAGCAGCTGCACCTGGTGCTTCCAAAACCCAACCATTTCTCTGGGCAAGCCAGGCAAACACTCTGTGTACAAGCAGAAAGGGGGTTACATATGACGCATCCATTAGCCATCCGAAAGTGTAGGACAAACATTAAAATTGTCAACAGAGAGAGGGAAGTGGCAGTGCTGCAGTAGCAGTGGGTTGAGCTCCAGCAGTTCCTTCTCCCAAGTGACCCTTCACACAGAGGGCAATGCGTCAGCTTCTGCCCTGGAAAGGGGTAGGAGGGATAGACCTGAGGAATCACCAGGGCCTCCAGGTGCTGTCAAAAAATTGCTCTTGTGAGTTGTGATCATCACAGGTCCCAGTATGGCCAGAGAGGAGAAAGCTGGAAAGGTGAGAAGTCACATGGAGATGAATCAGACTGTCCGTCTCTATGCTGATATGGTCTGAGGTGAGAAGCAAGGTGTATGTATGTATCAGGATGTTTCTTTTGCTTCAAAAGGCAGTTAGGCAACATTGAAATGATTCACATAGGTTAAGGCAGGTGAAGATGATGACCAAAGGAGCCATAGGAAATGCTAAAAAAAAAGTGTGCACTTTCATGCCGTTAGCCTAAAACTACTACAGTGAGTAGAGGGAGTGAAAGCAGAGAGTGACCTACTATAGAGAGGATAGAGAGATGGATGACAAAACAGGAGCCAGAGCAGGTCTGTAGTGTCACAGCAGCTGAGAGAGCCGCAGTAGAGGGGAAGAACTCTATGTGCTGAGGAGGCACAGTGGAAGTGAGTAGTTTTATTAACTTGTCACACAAACTTTCATTTTAATGCATAGGTGTCTTATAAACAATAGGAACTTGCACAAGCAATTGCTGTTTTTTGTTTCCAAAGTTATGGGAATGTATTACTGATTAAGTCTGATTTGGATGTTATGGTGCTTCGAAAGGTCCTTAATTCGTGTCTTTGGGCTAAATGTAGTAAAACATATGTCTTAGAGCTTTTAATTTGCTTTCTCTGTTTGAACAATGTACTCATTACATTCGTGCATGCTTGAGTACTATTTTCAGACATACTTGGTCAAGAGTTAAAGTTACAAGAGGTTTCCTCTTCCGTTTCTTGGGTTATTTGTCCCCGGTGGTGAAGCTGCCCAGCCAGAGGGTCAGCTGTCTTCCCAAGGCTTCAGCAGCAGTCTCCTGTCATCTTGGATGGAGCTTGAACTCTACTCTGTGCTTGTGGCTTCTTATGTTTCTGCCTCTGATAGCTGTGAACCCAGCAAGGATCCTTTCACCGTGGCAGCACATACACTATGTCCTAGCCCTGCAGTCCTGGAGAGCTGTAAAAGCTTTCCCTTTTAACTGGAGTTCATTTCCTACTGACTGCTGTGATGGCTTCAATCTTAGGAGTCTTGATGCGGAGACTGATCTCCAAAGAGGGTTTGAGAAGTATCTTCCCTGCAAAGAGGTTTATTCTAGAAGGAGGAGATATGTAATCCTCTTACTAAAACCCAGAGAGGAAAGGAGAAAAGCTTTATTGCTCCTGCCTTACCCCAGTGAGCTGGCAGCTTTTATGCTGCCTCACAAATAGAAAGAGGCAGAGAGAAACATCTGAACACAAGTACTTCACCTGACTTGAGGCTCTCCAGTTTATGTTCAGTGAAACCCACATCTCCACTGCTTTCAAGTGTCCCCGCAGAACAGATCCTTAACACTAGTTTCTGGAAAGGGAAAACTACTGCCTGTTACACTATGTGTTTGCCTTCCAGATGCTTCAGTCTTGGTCTAAGGAGGAGTCCCAAGTCAGTGGCAGAAAACTGAAGACCATTACACCCATCTCCATTTTCATTCTCTGGAAGCTCAGGAGTCAACACTGACCTCCCTGAGTAAGGGTTGGTGACACTTCCCATGTCAAGTCTCCCTCAAGAAACTGGACCTCACTGGCAGACACCAGGAGACAAGTCTCCAAGAAAGCACATTGCTGCTTTTGCCACTTTATCTCCATTTCTTTGCCAAAGGAAGTATGGGAGTCCTTGCTTGTTACACCTCTATTTTAGTGGCCTGTCATCTTGCCAAATTTCTGACTTTCAAATGTAGATAAGGATTGACTGAGTATAAAAAAGTGTTGGGTTTGTGTCCTTGCAAAGACATTCTAATGAATTTCCGTCATAATAAGCAGCAGTCAAGAATATTTTGAAGATAGGTGAAAAATATGCAGATGGAGAGAAAGGGTGCAATGGCTTCTTGTGGCTTTCACTGAGACCCCCTGGAGTTCACAGCCCACTTACTAGTTGTATGGTGCCTGGCCTGTAGGCTGGAGTGGTGTTTGGAGGACATCTCTTGAGCAGTTTGAGTTATCAATTGCATTACATTAGTCATTTAAGTCATGGTGACATCAGCAAGTATCAAAACTTCATTGTATCATGAATCACAGAAACACAGAATTAGGTAAAGGTCTCTGTCCTCAAGAGGTTATAAGTGGAGGAAACAGTAAAAGAGTGGGAGGAGAAAAGGAAACGTCAACACAGTTCAAACCCTGTAACGTCTTAGCCACAGTCGAGTGGCCCTTCCACTGCTTGCCATCTGCCTTGTTGTTTCATTACGTAGATGTGGCTTTTAAAGTAAATAAATAAATAAAAATGAAAATGCCTAAGCATCTGACAGGCATTAGAAATTTAAATAATAATAAATTGCAATGCAATACCAGACATTTTAATCTCTTTTTAAAGACCTGTAAGAACTATTCTATGAATTTAATTTTTTTCAGTCACTTTGTGCAGTTGTTAAAGATTCAGAATTTAAAAACTGAACACTAAAAATGAAGGTTTCTCACAGTGCTATTACCTGCCACAGTGTGCACGGTGTACACGTGTATTTAGTAGAGCTATGAGCATCACAGAGATCCTAATAATAACATCTTCACTGATGTAGAACACACATTCTGACCTTGTTGAGCCTTTTACACTCATGCAGAGAGGGCGTAAATGCTACTTTCCAGATTTCATGTAATTCCACATTTGCTCAGCTCAAATGTTTGTTGACACACCAGGGCAGGAAAACTGTAATTTTTCTAATTCTGCCATTTTGAAAAGCTTGCTCTTGCTCTGGTGCTCTGTGGGTCTGATCCTGCCTTATCAGAGAACATGATTAAAATGATCACTGCAGTTCTCTAGGGAGCTTAAAACTACTTGCGCTAGCAAATCACTTCTCTCATTGACTTCAATGCTTTGGAGAGGGAGGAACTTGCCACAATAAATATTAGTGTATCCCATTTGTGTAGTGCATCTGGGCAAGGTCTACAGGAGTTTCACTAGCAAGTATCAGATTATTAGCAAGTTGTTTTAGTGAGAGAGGACTGTGGAAATGGAGTGATATGGAAGACTGAAAAAATTACAGAATAATATAAAAACAGGTACTTAGAAGACAGGAGAAGGAGAGAGGTAGGGAAGCAGAGTTTGGAAGACAGCAAGGCATGGGCAGGTGGTTGAGGCGAATGCAAAGGAGTGAAGGAGCCAGACTGTTAAAAATTCAGTTTGAGAAGAAAATTAATGAAAAAAAACAGAACAGGAGTTGAGCAAATAGGAATAGGTGGTGGTTTTCAGCAAGAAAGGGGTCAGAAGAAAGCAGAAGCTTCATGAGCAGTGGAATGAGCCAGGGAAGCACAGTTTTCCTTGTGGATACGTCTCCCCAGATTGCATCATGTGTGGATTCTCTGATGCCTGACAGAGGGTATGCTCACACTTCAGTGAGGGCAGTAATTGGATTTCTTTCTTAGTCAGCCAATTAACGTAACAAAATGTACAGAAATGTATTACCTAACCTCCGGAAAGTTGTCTGAAATTGGCCTACAGGTTCCAAAGTCATTGGGACACCCATGTACACCTGTGGATGGATGCTAAGATTAGATGGTGAATAGCTGAAATTGCAAATGGACACAGCGAGTGATAGAGAACGGGAAAGCATTAGGAAAATGGGGATTTATGTTTGCTATTAATGCATTTAATTTGCTTTACTGCCATTTTCTTTCCTGGTTGTACTTCTTTTTTTAAAAGCAAATGAGGATCTGGTTAAAGCTCTCCTCCCAAATCAGGCTAATGTCACTGTGAGTGCCCACACTGGTTGTTTCTGGGGAGAAAAAAATCTCTTACAGCCGTTTTGTCTGCAGCATGAAACAGGAGAGACTCCATGAGCTCCCCTACCAGCTACACCATCCAAACCTGCCTGGGACCTCGCTGAGAGCATATGTTTCACTCAGATACTGCAAAAGCCTTCTGGTCTTTCCATACTGGGCTGAATTGCAGCTCTATTACTCAGACTTTCCAGTTCTATTTCTGCTGTCCTTCACTGCAAATCCCCATCTCATTGGTTTCTGCTGCAGTGATTCTCATCTGGTGTTTTCTCACAACTGTATACTGTGGTTTGGACAATAGCTGAATTTTTACTGGGATCCTATTTTATTTTCAGCTGGTCTATCCTACATGTCCTTCTATGTTTCACTCTCCTAACAAAATTTCCTGGTTTCCACGCAAAAGGTGTCATGTCAAGAAGTGTTAAATAGGACAGAACTGACCTCTCCCTGCAATGCAATACCTTTTTATGCATCATTATCCTTTATTTGTGGGTCTCCAGCCAATTTTTCATTCCATGTGGTGGTATAGCCAAACCCATTTGCATTAATTTTGAGTGGGATTTAAGTATCAAATCTTTACTAAAATCCAAATCTATCAAATCCATTGTGTTCCTTTCATCCACTAATTTTGTAATTCTATTTTAAAAAGCAATCAGGTTTCTCCAGCACAATTTGTTCTTCAGAAATCCCTAGTACTGATGCTTGTTGTCTTATCTCTAGGTAGTCAGTGATTTTTTTTCCCATTTTTTATTCAATTATTTTACTGGCAATAGATATTCCTGAGAACTCCAAATTTGGCTCTTTGGGTTTTTTTGTTTTTTTTTTTTTTAATGATCAATAGCACAATTCCTGTTCTCTAATCTCTAGGCAGCTTCCTAGTTTTTAGGTAAGTTGTATTTAACAAAATTACTGTCCATGACAAAAAAAAAGAGTAATGTTTTTCCTTGTAGCAAGTGGATAGATGCCTGTTTGTCACAAGCCTGTCCTGAAAACTTGCATGTACAGGCAGAGTGCTATATATTTGACAAGCCAAATGTGCTGCCAGTGAGACAAACGTGTGGAAATCATTAACTTCTTAAGTGAATCCAGTCAGGCTTTTTGCCTGGTAATATCCATTCTGGACAATTGTTATTACCTACTGAAGAAGTAGCAGGAGGGTATTTGTATATTTTTTATTATAATGTTCATAAAAGTCTTAAACTAAGATGAAATAAAAATAGCATCCAAATAAACTACATACATATTTGTATACATATGTCAGCTATAAGTATTGTTATGGGAATCTAACATAAAGAACATTATCTTATCAGAGCAGTAAATTAATTTATTCTCAGCATTGGATTGAAGATCAGCCATCAAACTAATGCCCAAATAATCAACCTCTATAAATTCTGAGAAGCTGTCCCGCTAAACTGGTTATAAATCCCAGCTTGGAGCTGTACCAAAGTAAACAGAGTCTGTACTTTGAAGGGGTGAGTATCTGATGCCTTTTAATGTCCAGCACCTACACAACTTCAAAATATCTTTGTTTGTGAGAGGGAATGGATAGATGCTTTGAATCAGCTGTCCACATACTTCTTTCCTCAGACTCACTTCTCCAGATCTGCAGAAGGTCATGTTGGTGCATTAGTCAGAAGACAGTGCACTGGCAAGCTTTTTGCTACTTGCACCTGACTTCTGCTGTTGGATGGCAAATCAACCATGCCAGTCCCACATTTACCACAGTGCCCTTTTCACTGGACTTGTGGTCCTCACTCAGATGTACGGAGAGGTGGATCCTAGGAAGGAGAAACTCACTTGGTCTCTTACTCTTTTTAAGGTAACCAACTGCACTCAGGACCTCCAGGAGACTAACCTCCCGGTGACTACTTGATCTAAAGAGAAGAGTTTCCTTCTCTTTGATTCTTCACACTGTCTTACAGCACCTTCAAACAAATTGGATATGACACTTTGGGACACTTTGTTTAATTCAAACAAATTTCCAACAGGTCAGTGCTGCTGTGCATGAACATAAACAGTCTCATGTAAGCTAAATGTTTGGAAATATTATTTTCTACAGCATGGAAACTGATGCCTTTTGGTGCTCCTCTCACCTCAAAATGGTAAAATGCAGGACACATAAGGGTAAGGTAGTTTGTTCTTATTTGGGTTGGTCAAATGGTTTGAAAAATTTCAGAATTTAATGGAAAATTTAATATAAAATTCCTGCAGAAATAATGGGAATAATACTAGCACAAAGGTCAGTCCTTCAACATTAATTCATCAGCAAAATAAAAATACATTTGGGCTAATGATGAATTTCACAATTGCTATTTCTTCTGCTAACCTAAAATGAGATGTTATTTTTCCTGCAAACAAGATAATTACAGTAACCCTTTTACTCCTGAGCAAGGCAGAAGATCAGGCAGCTTCTCTTCTGAAAATCAGATACATATAGAGAATAGTTGTGTAACAGCTCTTCAAGGTGAAAGATGTTCAAAATGATACAGAATGTCTGTGCATCTGTGTACACTCTTGTGCTAATTGGCTTGTCAGGCACACTAAGTTAAGCACAGTAATTTGTGCATCATGTACTGCATTTGGGTTGGAAGTGTAGAATTTTAATCCTGAGGTCTCATTTAAGCTTAAAATATGGGCTGGTTTTCTGGTGATTGAGACTTCTGTCACTTACACAGTCAGCACCTGAAAAATACATTTCTTTGAACTTCAGGACTGGGAAATTGACCTGGTTGGTGTAACCATGGGCTAAGGATATTCGTGGCAGTTTTTGAAGCTGTTTAGCAGGATCTTGACCTAAACTTTTGCCTTCTAATTGATTTGGGAGTGTTGTCGTCCAGCCTCTGCAGAGTAGGTGCCAAAATACAGATGTACAAACATGGGCATATATACATATATAGCAGTTATGACATGGATTTTAAAGCAGTATTTCATCAAGCTGCTGGTTTTGGCATCACAGCTTTGTGTTACTTCACACAGGCTCTGTGTATGTGGAAGAAAAAAAGGACTTTGGGACCAGACTCAATAGAAAGTGCTTATTTTTGGTGGCCACTCCCTCCATATGTTGCAGAATAAATTATCTTAGGTAAGAAAAAGAGCTGAAAGTATTTCAGAGAACTCAGACCTAAGCTCTTCCTCCAGCCATCCATACTCCTCGGGTTCAGAGCAGTCCTCTCAGCCTGTTGGATTGCCTCACGCCACAGAGGTACCCAAATTAAATGGAGAATCATCAGATTGTTTTTTTAAAAGTCACTGATTACAGATAGTGGTGTGGGTAGGTTGAGACAGCTTCAGCTGCAAATGCAGTTATGAGGTAGGCATTTGTGGCTGAACATGTGGTGCAGGGATGTTAGTGCCAAACAGTGGTTTGTACCTGCCAAATCAGAGAAGGACAGATGAAGAGTCAAGAAAATCTTAGTGTTTTAGATCAAACACTCTTCCACCTGAAATGGCCTGAGCTATGTCCAAAGAGGAAAGCAATGGAAAGGGTATCAGAGAAGGAACAAGCCATGTTGCCAGTCCACATCTGAGCACAATTCTCATCCAGGTGACACAAATGACAGCTTCACACAATGGTGATGCAGGATTTTATACCAGCATAGGCATCAGCAATTGCATCCTGGCCACTGCTTAGGTCATGATCAGAAGTGTTAATATCTTATCATCTTCCTTGAAATCTGGAGACTTTCCAAGACACTCCAACCTGCTGGAAGTCCAGATTGCTTTTCAAAAATGGTAGAATTACCTCACTCAGACAAATGATTTGCTGAGACCTTCTCCTCCTTTCTGGATTCCCAAGAACCAGAAGATTCCAAAGCCAAAAATTCTGAGATAAAATACAAATGAACATCAAACAGGTTACCCTGTCATTCATCACAGCAATAATTTCCATTCTGTTAACTTATTTAGAAAGCCTGCTTATAGTAGTTCATGTAGAGATTACCTGCACTTCTACTACTGTAAAATGGACTATTGGTATTATACACTTCTCTGAGTACTGGTATATTTTCCAATTTTTTTTCTCCAGAATTCACAGACTTAGTACAGAAAGGAGTTAGCCTAAATTTAAGGAAATTCTGCATGTCCAAGAGACCTGTATTCAAATATACCAATAACCAGTCTCCCTGGCTGAAGTGGTATCAGTCACAGTCAAAATATACTGTGATAGGGTGGATTTCTCTGAGGAAGCACCTCTCAAATAAATGATCCTATGCTATCCTGATCCATAGATCAGTATGACAGTCCTAGCAAGGCTACTTACCACTCCCTCAAGGATCCTATCTGTTGCTGCCTACCCAGAGCTGTACAGCTGTGTAAAATTTCCTGCTAAGCCCAGACTCAGCAATTTCCTTATAGACAGAAGGGGCTCTTGTCTCAGCTACCACAGAATCATGAAGGTTGGAAAACACCCCTAAGATCAAGTCCAACCATTAAGCTAACACTGCCTGGTCTACCACCAGATCCCTAAGCACCACATCTATATGCTCTTTGAACACTTGCAGGGATGGTGAGTGGGACTTCTGGCTTCTACAGATGTCTCATAAATTCAGGCAAATATTCAGTATCAAAAAGGAAGCTTTCCTAAAGCTTAGGCCTTGGAAGATAATGGACCCTGTGAAACATTCCTTCTTCAGAAAGGCACTCAGCATTCAGTGTGGTGCTTGGTGGGTGAGGATTTCTATAGCAAGAGAGAGCTCTAAAGGTTCAGTGAGTTAAAACACAGAATGCACTTTTCCTATTCCTACCTCAGACATCCTGTTAAATGTGAGCAACTACTTAACCTACCTCAGTCCTAGCGCTCCATATATAAGCTGATCATAACATTAAGTGATCTCATAGAAAATGTATATGGTTAAATGTAACCCTATTTATGAGATTCTTGGGTACTATTGATGGAATCCATGTCAACACAGGAAAGATGAAGAAATTCAAGACTAGGTAGCCCAGTGCTATACCTAATGCTTAATATCATTGCACCAATTCACAGTCTTTGTATTTACACTAGAAGGCAACAGCCTTGTAATAGTCAAGATGAGAAATGGCCAAGGTTTAGCCAGTTTCAACAATGGATTTAGATAAAAAGAGGAAACTACCTGTCTGGGCTCCTCCAAATAATTCCTCTCCCAGGTTCTAAATGATAAATGCCACTATAAAAGTTGTTGGGGTGTTCTCCTCTCAAATGCAACTTAAATTATGGACACCTTCTCCTGAAAGAGACAGACACAGGAGAGGTTCTGAGCAAGTGAGCAAAATTTATTTGTCACATGGGTCCCTTTGGCCTCTGTACCATGAATCATCACCCAGTCTGTGTGTCTTTAGGGTAGAAAGAAGGAACAACAAATGAGAGAAGTGTATTAAATAAGGATTGCCATAGAGACCAGTCAGCTTTACCCAACTCCATGAAATTTAAACATGAGAGCTTAGAAAATGAAACACCAGTACATTTCAAAGGGATAAAGGGCAGTGTATAAGTTAGCTGTAGAATGAAGTAGCAAGATATCAAAGCAAGTTGTTTAGTCAGGTTTCTAAAATCCACCATCAGCAATATGCAGATAGAGACACCTCTATTTTTCAGCCTTTTTGATCACACCAAGAATGTGAGGATCGCACAGCACATTCAGAGGAGGCAGAGGCAGAAGGCCAAAGTAAGGCAGAGGGATGATGCCAATGGGTAAAAGGAAGTATCTGAGAAGGCTGCAGTTGTGATGCAGCTTCCTTCCCCAGTGGTCAGGTCAAACAGTGATTTATGATGATTTTTTTGATTCTTCACCAGAATTCCGTAAGGGCACAGTGGAATAGTTGTCTGCAATTTTGCCAGGAGATCCCATTCCTTCAGTTTCTACTACCTAAGCCTTCATTGCCTGTAGCAGTGCAGAGTACCTTGGTATGAAGCCTGTGGCTGCTAGGACAGCCTGGCTATTACTGCATCCTGTAGTCACTCTGCTCACCGGCAGACATCCTCTCTACCACTTTCTGTACTGGTTTACCACTGAATCCTCATCCAGCCTTAATAATCAGTCATTGCATCCACAATGTAATGGGTCAAGACTTCCAGAAGATAAGGGTGTTGAGTTCTCCCACAGCAACAAGAAGCCATCACAAACCTTTGTGAACTTTCAAGGACATTTCTCCAGCCACATCCTGTCTGACACAATTAGAAGCAAGGTATATATTTTCAAAAGGCATCCTCTGCCTCTCTCCTCAGCATTGCCAGGAATATCCCAGACCCAGCAAGCACTCCACTGCAGCTGCCTGTCCCCCAGGAGAAGAGTGGCCACAAGGCCAGACCTCTGGCAGGTGTCAGTCATCTTAGGTAACCTGCCTTGTGCTTGAGGAAAATGGTGAAGGTGGTTTTTATGGTCAGGGTCCTGGGTTTAGGGCTTGAAAATCTGGATTCAGCTCTTAGATTTTCAATGTAACCTTGGTTGTGTCATTTAGTCTCCTTCTATGCAGGGATCCCACCAGTTCCAGAAAGGTGAGATAAGGATACTTCTGCAAATCCAGAGGATATGCCCAAATTTGCCACTGAGAGCTGTTAGGTAAACAGCTCTCTTGCTGTTCTATGACTTGCAAAGTAAAGAGCAACTGAGAAAAGTCTTATTGAAAAGAAAGATTCCTGTTTTCAATCAGCAGTTGTATTCTCTGATGTAAATATGAAGTGACTAATGATGCCTTGCAGTGACCTGCTGTGCAGCAGGCATGGGTGCTTGCAGCCTGTTGGCAGCTGCTCTGACCTACTGATGGGGTGATGGACCTGTGTCACCTCTTTGCCACCATGGACGTCCTGGTGTGGCCATGAGCATGGTGGCAGACTGGGAACTGCAGCCTTGGGAGCCTTCATCCCACCCAAGTCCCCCTCCCCTCCTACCTGCATACACGGCTGCTTTCTCTGCCAGCCCCCATCCCATCCCAGACCTTCAAAAACCTCTCTCCACCAGGAGCCTACTCTATCACCGCAGGGAGCCCTCCTGCCCTGCAGCATCCCTTGCACTGCGTCCCCTCTGGGGGTGTCTGCCCTCTCTAGGTCCTGTGGCCGCGGCCCCCAGCATCCCACACCCCACATCCCATATCACATTTCCCACACCCCACACCCCATATCCCACATCCCACATCCCACA